>NC_068938.1:165817024-166077024 GCF_016801865.2 Culex pipiens pallens
TCCCATTTTCCGTTACTCGACTGTAAAAAATTTTGGAACATGTCATTTTATGGGAAATTTAATGTACTTTTCGAATCTACATTGTCCCAGAAGGGTCATTTTTTCATTTAGAACAAAATTTTTCATTTTAAAATTTCGTGTTTTTTCTAACTTTGCAGGGTTATTTTTTAGAGTGTAACAATGTTCTACAAAGTTGTAGAACAGACAATTACAAAAATTTTGATATATAGACATAAGGGGTTTGCTTATAAACATCACAAGTTATCGCGATTTTACGAAAAAAAGTTTTGAAAAAGTTACTTTTTGCGTTTCTCTTTGTTTCGTCGTCCGTGTCTGTCGCGGGTGACCATGAACGGCCATGATCGATGACGACCAACTTTTTTAAAACTTTTTTTCGTAAAATCGTGATAACTTGTGATGTTTATAAGCAAACCCCTTATGTATATATATCAAAATTTTTGTAATTGTCTGCTCTACAACTTTGTAGAACACTGTTACACTCTAAAAAATAACCCTGCAAAGTTAGAAAAAACACGAAATTTTAAAATGAAAAATTTTGTTCTAAATGAAAAAATGACCCTTCTGGGACAATGTAGATTCGAAAAGTACATTAAATTTCCCATAAAATGACATGTTCCAAAATTTTTTACAGTTGAGTAACGGAAAATGGGAGAATTTTTAAAACTTTTTTAGTGTTTTTTTCGATGAAAAATACGTTTTTTCGGAATTCTGAGTACGCCATCAAATCGGGCGTCTAATTTTACATAAAAGTCCCTTTGACACCAAATTTCTATCTCATCACCGTTTCAGGCTGCAAATTATTGAAAAACACCTCTTTTTTCGCATGTGCAAAAATGGAAGGGGTCGTACCGCCCCTCCGTCACGAGATATCAAAAAACGGACCTCGGATTCGTGATCAGGGACAAAAGTTACCCCTTAGGACAAAGTTTCACGCAAATCGAAGAGGGGTCGGGGCAACTGCTGTGTGAGTTGGCGGAGAATTACCCATTTTAGAATTTTAGAATTTTAGAACTTTAGAATTTTAGAATTTTAGAATTTTAGAATTTTAGAATTTTAGAATTTTAGAATTTTAGAATTTTAGAATTTTAGAATTTTAGAATTTTAGAATTTTAGAATTATAGAGAATTATGAAATAATAGAGAATTTTAGAGATATTAAGAGAATTTTAGAGATTTTTTTAGAATTTAAGAGAATTTTAGAGATTTTTAGAGAATTGTAAGAGAATTTCAGAGAATTTTAGAGAATTTAAGAGAATTTAAGAGAATTTTAGAGAATTTTAGAGAATTTTAGAGAATTTTAGAGAATTTTTGAGAATTTTAGAGAATTTTTGAGAATTTTTGAGAATTTTTGAGAATTTTTGAGAATTTTTGAGAATATTTGAGAATTTTAGAGAATTTTAGAGAATTTTAGAGAATTTTTGAAATTTTTAAAGATTTTTTGATATTTTTTGAGAATTTTAGAGAATTTTTGAGAAATTTAAGAATTTTTGATAATTTTGAGAATTTTTAAGTTTTTTTAGAGTTTTAGAAAATTTTAGAAGGTTTTAGAGAATTTTAGAGAATTTAACAGAAATTTAGAGAATTTTAGAGAAATTTTTAGAATTTTTAAGAATTTTTAAGAATTTTTAAGAATTTTTGATAATTTTTAAGAATTTTTGAGAATTTTAGAAGTTATTTGAGAATTTTAGAGAATTTTTAGATATTTTAGAGAATTTCGGAGAATTTTAGAGAATTTTTGATAATTTTTGATAATTTTTGATAATATTTTAGATTTTTTGAGAATTTTAGAAAATTTTAGATGTTTCTTGAGAATTTTAGAGAATTTAGAGAATTTTTGATAATTTTAGAGAAATTTAGAGAATTTTTAACAATTTTTGTTTATTTTTGAGAATTTTTGAGAATTTTAGAAAATTTTAGAGAGTTTTAGAGAATTTTTGAGAATTTTAGAGAATTTTAGCGAACTTTATAGAATTTTTGAAAATTTCAGAGATTTTTAGAGAATTTTAGAGAATTTTAGAGAATTTTAGAGAATTTTAGAGAATTTTAGAGAATTTTAGAGAATTTTAGAGAATTTTAGAAAAATTTAGAGAAATCTAGAGAATTTTAGAGAATTTTGGAGAATTTTAGGAGAATTAAGGAGAATTTTAGAGAATTTATAAGAATTTTTGATAATTTTTGAGAATTTTTGAAGTTTTTTGAGAATTTTTGAGAATATTAGAAAAATTTTGAATATTTTAGAGAATTTCGGAAAATTTTAGAGAATTTTAGAAAATTTTAGAGAATTTTAGAGAATTTTAGAGAATTTTAGAGAATTTTAAGAGAATTTTAGAGAATTTTAGAGAATTTTAAGAGAATTTAAGAGTATTTTATATAATTTGAGAGATTTTTAGAAAAATTTAGAGGATTTTAGAGAATTTTTGAGACTTTTTAAGAATTTTTGATAATTTTTAAGAAATTTTGAGAATTTTTAGGCCCGATTCCGTTTTTACAATAAAATTTTTCGAATTTCAGAGTTTTTTTAGTTCTAGAAAAGTCGAGGAATGATAATATTGAAATTTAATTTGGTGTTCTCTTTCGCAGTCGGCTTTCGTACGGCTCGCAGTTGCACCGTGAGTTCGGCAAACACCTTCACAGATCCGACTGCTGGCGGAGATTCTGGGAACTTGTTCCAGGCGGACGGTCTTCTAGTGGAGGCCACTCCGCTCAAGTCGATTCTCGAGGTTAAGGTCGGCGGTCAACCTCCAGGGCTTCTGGCGGTACGCGAATCCGCTCAAGGGACGTGCCAGCTCGTTGCGCGACGCTGGAAATCAGCCAGATCGACGACCCGAGCACGCTGCACCGGTCTCAGCACCTCTATCCGGGTGGCCCCGACGCCGAGTAACATGCTAACGGCGGCACCGACGCCCAGCAGTAACCTGCTGCCCCGCGGACATCCAGGACAACTAGATCAGAATAACCCAAAATTCCGTAGTAAACCACTCAAACAATTGCTTTGATTTTGTTTTGAATTTTGAATAAATAAATAAAAACATTGAAACCTTTTCTTGTTCTTCTTATTTCCATCCAAAATTTGAAAAGCAACGGTCAATTCAAAACAGAAAATATTGTAGTGGCTGCGTGCTGCGTACTTTTGGCAGGCATGCGTTACGGCGTTACGTTTGCGATATCGAAAATCGCCGTTTGCGATATTGGAAGCAATGCTTCCTGCTGACGGGTGTAAACGGAGGTTTGCGATTGGTAGAGCAAATCGGAAGCAAAGTTTGCGATTCCGCAAACCGGTTTTTGTTCCGTGTGAGTAAACACGCGATAGAGACCGACACTTCTTGGTGCTGAGAATCTCACGACGGTAGAATTTATAACAAAATTTTAAACAAGACAGCATCAAAAATAGAAGTTAAATTCTTTTGATGATTTATTTACTAATTTTCATTTTTCAGAGAACTTCTCATCTGGACTCCTTACTAATGAAGCCTCCTTACCTAAAACCGGACCAAGCTCCTCCCTTAGCTGTCAGTTGTATTTCAATTAGGACCTTTTTTCCCAAGGATCAATCCAGTCTCAAATTGGGGAGGATACACTGGAAGGATCGTCCCAATCTCTCGCTGTCATCGCTCGCTGATCCAACTTTGGCGAAATAATTATCTGAATCCACAAATCGTTCCTTTGTGTTCGGTCCCTTAAGCATTACACTAACATACATCCAGACAAAGTGGACTTTGAACATCAGCACTTTTTGGACCCAAACCCGTTTTCGTTTTTTTTCGATCTGCCATCGGAGCAAAAGCTCTCTCCCTCTCTGGAGCTTTTTTTTAGTGAACAGTGGCGACGCGAGATGTACACGCCGGAGATTATGCTTCATGCATAAATTATCGCGCGGTGTCGTTGATTATGTAATTATGCAAATCGCACAAGTGGCGTTTATCCACCCGGCCATCAGCCCGAATCAGGCAACCGCTCTGATACAAGGATTTGGCCTGGCTGGTCCTTCTAACTGACTGAAATTTTGAAGTTTGAAAACAAAAAAATATTCTGGTTTTTAATTTTCAAAATAATATTTTATTGCTCAAATTGAATTAACATTTTTTTTTCAACATTATTTATAACATTTTTTTTCAGTGCTCCAAGGTTCCATCTGACCTGGTTTCTAGGACAAGTCTTCGCTGAGCATTCGGTGTGTGTTTTCAAAGTCAAATTTCGGCGAAATTCATGTTTTATGGTAATAGCCATTCCGGGGAGAGCCTGGTGGAACAAATTAAGTTTTGCGGACCGACGATGACAGCCGCCAACGAACGTCACTAAGTGGAAGCATTGCGATGTAATGAGTATGTTTGGCGAATTAATGAGCGGAGGAGCGCCTCTGTGCGGAGTGTTTAATTATGTCGTGAGAATGTATCTAGTTGTGACTTAATTGGGACAAATCAGTAGTTGCGAATAAAGTTAGAGTCAGTTAGATACTTTGGGTAAATTCAAAATTAATTATAAAATGATTTTTAAAAATATTGTTTATGGAAAATTCCTAACGAATTATATGTACTAGTCAAAGTTGCAAGCAATATGAGCTTTCCTAAGCTCATCTAAGTCAGTCAAAGTAAAAAAAGTAAGCAAAACTAAATCCTGTCAAATTAGGATAGCAATTAGGAAGCCTTACGATGTTCAACCTTGATTCAATGTTTTTGCATAAACATGTAATTCCACTTGCAATATCTTATCTTCCCGTAAAAATAATGAAAATATCCATGTTGACCAAACATTCCTGTAATAATAACCACCCACTACGATCCCCCCCTCGAGCATGTCCACTTAGTTCCGTTACACGGACGCGCACGGCTATTTGCATTTGCTCATTAAGATTGTTATTTTTACGTGCCCCACCACGTGGCAAATGTTCGCAAGGCCATCGCACACGTAACGAACCGAAAGGCACCCTCTCTCCCCACCCTCTTCACACGCACACTGGTACGCAATCGGAAAAGCTTTCCAGGTCGCTTTTTCCGCCGCACACTCCAAAAAGTGGCGTATCATGTTTTGTCTGCTGAGAAAGCAATTTTCCCGTTGCTTATCACAATTTCGTGTTTATTTTATGTTGGCTCCCGGTTGTTCCGTGGCCGTCTCTCCCCAGCCCCAGGGCCAGATTTGGTGCGTGTGACCACTTTGTGGAGCGGGCGTGGAGGGTAAAAATTTGAATTTCTAATAATAAAATCCTGGGGCCTACGGTACAGCGAAGAGGTGACAGCTTGGTTGAATTGTGTATTTTTGCTTTACGATTTTGATATCAATTTATTAGATCAAAGAAACTTACCAAAATCTCAAAAAAAAAGTCTCGATAGAACAAGGATCTATGAATCAATGAATATCTATGATTGATTCCTTCCTCACCAAACCAATTTCAATAATTTGGTTTGGTTGAGCGTTTTAACAGAATGCATTACTGTGAATACACAAAGACGAAGAAACACTCGTCTCTTTGTATTCAAAATTTCATAAGCTTTCTGTTTGTAACTGATTGCGCCTGAATGCAACTAAAAGCCTTTCAAGAAAAGCAAGTGCGTCTGTCCCGGGATTTCCCTGGACAGAATTCCCGGAAAATTTCCAAAACCGAGAATTACTGAATTCCAGGATTTTTACAAATAACTTGTCTCGGTTTTCTCGAAATTGAAAAAAATATTATTTTGGTTTTGAAATTTAGATTGGGCTTATTTTCACAGCCCAATCTGCAATTGGATACTTAATAAGCGATACAATTTATTAAGTATTTCATTTTTCATAGGGCATATATCTGCATGGATTCGGCTTATTTAAGAAAATGTTTGAAATTGTAGTGTTCAATCCGCAAAATACCTTGTTCTATTCTATGTTTATTTTGGTTATATTTAAAAGACTGGGTAGGTATTATTTTAACATGAAATAATTTTTAAATTTTCTCATTTGCCTTTAGGTAAAAACAAATGTAAAATATTGGGACAGCTGTCGAGGACATATTTGAGCTTAAAATTTTGATATTTTTGATTGATTCCATGTAAACGGAAACATAGCAATCAAATTAATAAACCGATTATCAAATTTAATGCTGTTAATGGTAGTCAACTTTCATTTCAACCTTTTAAATGTAAACAAATGTTTAGACAAATGGTTTTTATGACCATTTTAAAATTCTAGGGATTTTAAAAATATTTTTGCCGATTCCCGGGAAATTCAAAAGCAAGGAAAATTGGACGCCCAAACCAATTTATAATAAGGTAGTTTCAAAACATTCCGCAGGAAAGTCAGTGTTTTTGAAGAGCATTTTTTACATTTTTCTATAAGACTATTGGCAACCTTTTTAAAAATTCTTCAATTTTTTTTATTGAGCAATTCCAGCTCAAATAAGGATTTTTTCTGGTACTTTTGTACCCGACCCTCTCCGATTTCAATGAATCTTTGTAGACATGTTATCCTAGGCCTATATAAGCCGTTTTTGTGTATATGGAGCCTATAGTACTCGAAAATAACATTTGAGAAGGGCGTAAGGTATTTAAATGTTTTTGTATTTTGTAATTTAAAAATTACTGTATCTCGAAGCCGTTGCGTCATATCAAAAAATGGTCAAAGACAAACTTATAGGAAATTGGACGGGCTTTCTGAAAAAAAAATGCACTGAAACAAAAATACAGGCCACATCTATGAGATTTTTTGATTTTTAAGTCTAAAACTTAAATTTAAAGGTGATGTCACGATTTTTTTTCGTTCAAAATTCTTGAGGAGATAGCCTCAAATGTTACCAAAAGACTGAAGAAAAATGCAGGATGGTATGTCGCTCCTAAAAAAATACAAAAATCATTTACTAAAACTGTTTTTTTGAAAAGTGGACTAAACTTCAAAATTTTTGAAAACCGGTAGTGGGAATCGATTTTCCAGACAATTTTACATAAAAGTCTCCATATTGACCATTGTCCTATGTCCAATCCTTGGGAAGATACAGCGGTTTTAAAAATAAAAATGTTGAAAAAGCGGTTTTTTGGTGATTTTAAGCAATTTCTATATGACAGACTTGGTTTTTCAGTCTCGTGAATATTTTTACCGGAAAGCTCGTCCAATTTCCCATAAGTTTGCATGCCTTAGACAGCATTTCAATTGGATGTAAGGGCTTACAGATATAAGCTTAATTACATTGCTTATGACTGAAAATAGAATATTTTTTTTTTCAGTGTGGTAGAAACCAGGATATTAAAGTTTGTCTTTGACCATTTTTTGATACGACGCAACGGCTTCGAGATACAGTAATTTTTAAATTACAAAATACAAAAATATTTAAATATCTTACGCCCTTCTCAAATGTTATTTTCGAGAACTATAGGCTCCATATACACAAAAACGGCTTATATAGGCCTAGGATAACATGTCTACAAAGTTTCATTGAAATCGGAGAGGGTCGGGTACAAAAGTACCAGAAAAAATCTGATTTGAGCTGGAATTGCTCTATTGGACCCTTCACACAAAAAAATGAATTGCGCAAATAACCTTTTGGGGTCTGGAATATCAAAAAAAGGTTCTCCGTGGTTCATGGATAAACTCTTTTAGAAAATTCTCATTTAAGTTGGTTAAACCCCATTTGACAGTGTTGAAAAAATCATTGTGATTGAAAAACGTTAGACAAAGCTTAACTTCTTTTTTTGACTTATTTAAAAACTTTATGTGAAGTACTTTTAAATTGCAGATTCAATTTTACATCGAATAAAGTAAAAATGTATATTTTAACGTTTTTCAAATGCCATGATTTTTTTTCTAGCCAATTGATTTTTGACCAACTTGCGATGATAGCATTTTTCGTCATCTAGAAGAAATGTAAAAATTAAAAACACACTTGAAAAAAAAAAATCATAACTACGAGCCGTTTCAACCGATCTGAACTTGTTTAGGCTTGGGTGTCTAGACCAAAAAGCCTAGGTTTAACAAATTTTTTATCGGATTCCTCGGTAAATTTTACATAACATATAAATAAATTTAAGATGTCAACAAGACAAAAAAATGGAGAAATTCCCTTTTTAGTTCACGAAATTGAACATATCTCAGCTTGTATTAAACCAAAAACAATATTTTTTTTAAGGAAAAATTCAGGTTACTGTTCTCTACAATGTGATTGATCCCAACAAGATCCCAAAATGTTTCAAAATGTCAAAAATTGGGACCGTGATGGGTAATACACAAGGAAATGATGGAACGAGAGGAATCACAAATCCGTATAAATAATTTCAAGATTTTTCAGGTGTATACCGAAAACGCGATCAAAAATTCAAGTGGAAGAATAAGGCTTTTAACTGCTTATTTAATTGTCGGTGTACAGGACGCCGCACTGTTTAATCATTTTCTGACGTCCATTCAATTTTGCATTCCAAACCCAGTCATTGAATTGGAAAAATAAAATCTTTTTCAAATTTTCTTTTGTTCATTTGTGTGCACCTACGTCGAAGAACAAGATTGTTTACTTTTTGCTCTTTGTTCTGACAGTCTTGGTCTGACAGATTTGGTCTGTCAGCTTTATCATGGATTTTGGTCTGGTCTAGGCGAGGGATAGGATACAGCACCTTCCATTCTGTTGCTGTTTTTTCATGACAAATTGAACAAACAAAAGTATTTTATAGTCTTGATTTTGGGGTAATTTCAAAGAAAGCTAGAAATCTGGTAAATTTGGTTCAGAAACTATTGATTGGAGGTCAAATATTGTAATTTAGAGTCTCTTAAGGCATATGCTCTAGAAATTTTCGATCAAGTATTTTTTGTGGTGTATAACATTGTACAAAAAAATATAACGCTTTTTTTGTGTGTAAGAATTTAACAAAAAGAGAAAATGTTTTGATTGTAATTATTTTTTTCTAAAATATTCTAAACATCATCAACAACTTTGCTCAAGACACCGAATCGATTAGAAAGTCAGTTTTCAAGGTGCAGAGTTTTAAATATTTAGCAAATTTTATCGAAACCTCCATAAAATTGAGCATTGCATGAGCATGAGCATGGTTGACTGCCAACTCCGTTATTGACATTATTGACAGATCAGCTGAAGTTAAACTATGAATCAAAAATGATCAGTGGGAGCCAACCATCCGTTCACTGTTTAACCTCTGAAGATCCCTACTTTATTAGTCAATACCGGCGCCCTCCCAAGAAGCCTGCAGTTCAACGAAAGTGAGGAATGTTAGTCCGATAGTTTCAGACTAATCAAGCACACAGCTTTTCGCTATATTCCTGTTGACACCGCATGAGACCGTTAAATACACAGCATCTCCTTCAAGCATCACAGGATTGTTATTTTTTGAGTTAGTAGGATAAGGTATTAGATTTTTGATGCCTCCCAAGCTACAATGATATGGGGAGGTTTTCTGATTAACACAGAATAACACTCTCACACAGTTATTTTAATATCAAATAGATAGATTTTTGCGCAACTATTAACTCGACGATTCATTATGTCAGCGTGACTTTCGATAAACAATTGTATAGAAAATTTACACATTGTTCGATAAATAATTGCACAATTCACCCAACGCCGTGCCTTCTGATCAACGCTGATATAGGAAGGGCTTTTAAAATCACGAAATAATTATCGTAATCTTAATCAAAGCACGAAAAAAACAGCAGTTACTTTAAAGAAGGACGCTCGAAACACGAATAATCCTGCAAGGCAAGCGCGCTACCCCACCGTCCTCAATCGACTCTTTATCGAATCCTCCATACAAATACCTACATAAAAACTAAGATATTTTCGAAAATCTATAATTTGAAAAGGGTTTTTCAGGACAAAATGGCTACACTGAAATTTTAATTATCTTTTAATCACACAAATTGCCAAGCAACAAAAAAATGGTAAAGAAATTGTAGAAAATTGTCTATCCAAAACAGAAATGGAATTATATGTCGTCGCTTTACTGGATTGTGATGTTGGAAAACAAAAAGTTTTTTTTTCGTGATGAGATTACCCAAAGTTTTTAAAAACCTTTGGATAATCGAAACTTTAGATAATCGAATCTGGACTGTATTTTTATTTATGTCTACCAATTTTGATTTTTTATAACTGGCTAAAAATACTCGGATTTCATGAACTGTGTTAAAATAATTAACTTGTTTCTTACGACAACTTTTTTTTACTTTTACTAAATCTGACGAGCCTTAACAAGCTTTTATAGAATTCAATTGAATTTTATTGCGCTTTACAGAAATTTTCTAATTCAATTCAAAACAAATTCAACTGAATACAAATAAATTTGAAGAACACCGTTTAACTTTATTTTATTGATTCACACTCAGATGCAAGAATGGAAAATGAAATGCTGAAAAAAAATCGTTGTGATGATCAGAACTTCTAGTACTTCAATCGAAACAAAATTTTTTGAAAACAAAACACACTTTTGGCAAGGTTGCTACCACCTGGCCATCGACGACCTAGTTCAACCTCGTCATCGTCACCGCCATCGTGGTTCTTTCACTGGTTGGCTGTATAATTAGTGGAGGATTAGTGGATAATCAGCTTTACTCTTGGCTTACTGGCGGTAACGGTACGGAACCACCGGGTGGAAAAAAGTCAATAACTTCCCCACCCCTCCTCCTCGTCACCAGGTTTATGTAACGGAAACGAAGCGCGGCGCGCGCATGTCGTTTCCGAGTTGGAAATTGTCGATACGGGGTTTTTGGGAGGATTTAAATTTTTCCAGTTGAAGCAAACTTCAAAGAAATGAGGCTGATTATAGTCGGAAATAAAAGGCAGCTTAAGGCAGAGTGAGTTGGAGAAGCGTGTTAGGTAACATGAGTTACGATTGAATTGTTTGAAAGAAATGTAATCGTTGAAGTTTACTTAAGTAAGAGAATAAGGTTGTAAAATTCAGGACTTTCTTGCGTGCCCCAAAATAATCGTAAAATCTACCGCTCAACACTTCAAAACATGATTCATGCCAAAAAAATCCCCCAGAAAATTTCTTATCGCGCCATGAAAAATGACCAGTTGGCGTCCTCGTCGTTAAAAACACTAAAAACGAGAATTATACCAGAACAACTAACCAGCTCTTTTTCCTTCGCGCCGTTGGCAGTGTGCCCAGCATGAATAATTCAGCATCTAATTTGAGCAAATCTCGGCACTAACGCGACTTCCTTCAGGTCGAAGAATCTCCCCCAGCTCCCGTCAGCCAAGAATCACTATAATAAAATCATAAATAAGTCCCAAAATATAGCGCGCGGTGAGATTTTGGCATCGAATAAAATGGTGAATTTTTAAGCTTAACCCTCGACTGGCAGCGTTTTTCGAATGTTCTGCCAACTACACAGCAAAAAATTGTTTAAAAATGGAAGGTGTAAAATGGAAGGTTGAAAAAAAGAATGTTTAATTTTACATCTTTTTATGACAAATGGCAGTGCGAAATTTTTTCAAACACTTTTTACACCAGAAAAGTGGTAAAATTTCGAAAGTAGGTTTAATTTTACGTCAACTTTGATGCAATATTGCACTCAACAGTTTTCGAGCATCGAGTTCGAAAACCTACTTCTGATAACATTACAACTGTCAAATATATTTGTTTTCATTGTGGAGTGGACCAATTCATTCGGAGTGGAGTGATGTTGGCAAGCACCTTTGGAGATTCCGGAGCCGGTCCCTGCGCGATGTTAACTGTGTTTTTTTCACGCCCGCATTAGTTTATCGCTACCGTCGTTCCGGTTCCGCAGCCGCCGCCACCCGTCACTTCTGGAAGAGAATCCAGATCCGTTGGCTGGCTGCTGTTGGCGCAAGCCGAGTCATTCAGGGACGTGAGGGAACTAACGTTAGGCGAGGAAGAGATTGAGATTGGTTGTGCCAGGTGCAAATGGAATCCCCCCCTCCAGTGTGGCCTGGCAATCAGCGGCATCCCCACAGCGTACCTCCAGCAGCACCAACAGTGACGCATTTGCTCTCTATTCGGTAGGTCTTTCGTCAGAATTTTAGTTTAGTTTTGTTGTTTTCAATGTTTTCCCATTCAATAGTTTCCTTCACGGCCACGGCGGTGCCTTCCGGATGTGCAACTCGGAGATCGACAGCAAGATAAAGAATGATCAAAAGCAGGAGGAGGCACAACAGCACCATCATGCCAACCACCGGCCGCATTTGGTTCCGTGGCACAAGAGAGCCCGTGCGTCGGCAACTCAGAACTCGGCCCCTGTGTACTTCCGGATGAACACACCGCTCGGATCGGCTCTGAATGGTCCCAGGCGATGGCACAGGAAGCCGCGGTTATGTGGTTGGCTCATCACGCTGCTGCTTGACTCTGAGCAGTTCCTTCTAATATGAGGTTAGTGCCGGAACAGACGATCTGTCATTTCGACAGGATTTGAAACCCGAGTGAGATAAAAGCAAAGTTTTTCATCTATTTCTAGATTACACAGGTTGGTCTCGAGAGTTTAGCCTCGCCTATTCGGATTAAACCAACCGCTGCTCAAGTCCCCAGCCGATTTCATCTCCAGGTGCGAAATGGCGTAGGTTTCCTGCGGAGTTGCTGCTGCGGCTGCCGTCGGTCAACCCGGCCAGCTCCAACGAGCAAATGCCGGCCGAGCTTGTAATCTGCAGGAGGGAATATTTGTCGCCAATCTGCATTCCAAGGGTAAGCGCGATGGTTAATATCTGGAAAGCTCCACTAGCTTCAATCGCCTTCCTGCTCGTCATCAAATGGCCTTGGTTCCTTCAGGAACACCGTCGAAGCAACTGGCCACACAAAAACTGATGTGTGAACCAAAAAAAAATTGCAAAAAGCGAAATAAAATGATTGCTTTGACAATTAATGTTGTTTTTATTCCGCGTAGTGACAGTTCGATATCTGTCTCAAATTACACATTTTTAGATATAATTTTATCCATTCATCGGTAAATTTCAACATTTTCTAGGGTAAATTTGATCATTATATGTGGTAAATTTACATATTTTTCGAGGTAATTTTATGCATAATATGAGGTAAAATTAAACCTTTTTTCTGACATAAAAGATGTACCCCTTCCCAGATGTAATATTACCACGATTTTTTTTTCTGTGAGAACAAAAGTAGTTTCACCCATTTTTGGATATAAAAAAAACAAAAAAAAGACTGTTGAGGGTTGACGCTCTTCATTTCGCGAAATTGTAACTTGTGTGGCCCATAGTACGACGCGTATTTTACGACCCTGGGCGGTTCCGTGTGCTGCGGCAAGCATAACTTCCAGGCGTAGCTTCAAAGAAATGGCCCCTCTAGATTAGGATCAAGGCCGGTCGTCTCGCGTGGATCCAGCGAATAATACGGATTTCTTCTGCCTGGAAGGATTTCCGCTTTGTGAGGCCGAGCCGAATTTCCATTTGGTTTTGCGTATTCGAACAAAAAACTAACTCAAATCTTGCCCCGAACCGATTCATTTACTTTTATACCTGGGGAGAAGGAGGCTTCACTTAACTTGGGCAAGATTTATGATGCCATTTGCGTTTGGAAAAAGGAAAATTCTTTCAATTTTTTGTGTACGCTTTGCACAAGTACAAACACACAAATACAACGTTTTAGAATACGCACTTGTCACAAACTCACAAACACTCACACACGTGTGGGTTTGTCAAGGACCTCCATAGGGGGTGAGCGCCTTTCTGAAAGGAATGAAGTGCGAATAAGAGCCTCTCGCTCTCAACGGAGGCGAATCGTGAACAACCAAATGGCATTCAGAATCATGAAAATTTTATACCCCCAGGTCGTTTCCACTGGAGGAATTGAGCAAACGAGAATGAAACTAGCGAAAAAATCGGGCCATGAACATCATCACGCCGAGCGATTTGAAAGCGTTTATAGTTCTAGACGGAGGAAATCCAAAGTTTTGTAAGGGTTGTTGTGGACATGATTCTGCTTTAAGTCTAGAAGTCATATACTTTTACTTTATATCGTTAAAACTCAATTTTTAAAGACAAATCAAATTTGAAATCGAAAAATTCTTCCGATTTTCAGTGGGAATAAAATCATCGATTTTTTTAAGGAAAAGAATATCTTTGAAAAGCTTAGAAAGAAGAATATCTTTGACAAGCTTAGAAAATTTCAAATAATAGTTTCTCTGGAACATTGAAAATCCGACAATAAACTTAAGGTTCGATGTTTTTTTAACATTGCACACTTTAGCGAAATTTTGTGATCTTTTCAATAAAAATATTTCAAAAAGTTATAATTTGGTAAAAAAATAAATATGAAAATTATCTATTACTAGAACTTTTCAAATGGTCTTGATTCTAAAATTTCGCAAAAGTTGAATTTTTACATTGGAATTCATTCCAATAGTTTCCGAAATATCATCAAATGAAAAATAAAGGATAACTAGGTGATACTCAGAAAAAATAAAGACCAGAAGCCAACCCCGCACCCTCCTCGAGAAACATAAAAGCTTATGTCTATCATTAATTAGTGAAATATGTTAAAACTGAGCAATTCTTTACGAAATCGTTTTTTTTTTAATTTTTGTATTTTTTAATCCCGCTGAAACTTTTTTGGTATCTTAAGTATTCCCAAAAAGCAATTTTTATAATTAGTTTGTCTATATAATTTTCCATACAAATTTGGCAGCTGTCCATACAAAAATGATATATTAAAAATTCAAAAATAAGTACTTCTTGAAGAATTTTTGATCGATTTGGTGTCTTCGGAAAAGTTGTAAGGGTAAAGACTTCACTGAAAAAAAATATACACGGTAAAAAATGTGATTTTTTTAAATTTTTGACAATTAATTGATTTTCAAAAAAAACACTATTTTTATTTTTTTAAATTTTCTCCTATGTTTTAGGGAACATCAAATGCCAACTTTTTGAAAAATTTCTCGAATTTACAAAAAATGTTTGACTGAGTAATGATTTTTTAATCAAATACTGATCATTTCAAGAAATCGAAATATTGGTCGCAAAAATCTTTCAACTTTATTTTTCGATATAAAATCAAATTTGAAACCAAAAACTACGATAGTGATTTTTTTTGAAGTACACCGTTTTCAAGTTATAGCCATTCAAAAAAGCAAAATACAAAAAATTATCTAAGATTTTCCGAAATATGTTTGGCAAAAGTGAGCAAACATCTGCTCTAATATAAAAAAATGAATAACTGCGACTTTTTTCAAAAAGTTACCTAAAAATGGCTATAACTGGAAAAGGGTGCACATTATCAAAATTTCACTCAAGTTCTTTTTGATTCGACTTTACACCGAAAAATGAAGTTGTAATTTTTTTGCGACTATTATATTTCGATTTCTTGAAAAAATCAGTGTTGATTAAAAAATCATAACTCAGTCAAATATTTTTTTGCACATTCTGGAAATTTCTGAAAAGTTGATATTTGATTGACAAAAACAAAAAATATTTTTTTTTTTTTGCAAATCAAGTTTAAGTGACAAAATGTGAAATAACAAATCACAAAAAAAAATTACCGTGTATTATTTTTTTTCTGTAGTCCTTATCCATACCTTAAACTTTGCCGAAGACACAAAATTAAACAAAAAAACTCAAAAAGAAACAGAATAAAATTAAAAAATGCCCAACATAAATTCTGAAACCCGATAATAAATTAAAATGAATCAAAAAATGCAGTACAGGGTAAATTGAAACTATATTTTCAATTCATTTCGAATTGTTTAGGCTTTTGGATTTTAGCATAAATTCGATTTAAATAAAACGGGAAACGGATTCGAAGTAGTATTTAGATTTTCAAAAATACAGATGTTTAAAAAGACATATTGAATGTTAATTCTGGAAAACAAATTTTGAACAAATTATGATTTATTAATAATAAAGACAAATGTTTTCAAATTATCTTTTGGTTTTCTTTAAATTTCAAATAGTTCCTTCAACACTGATTTTGTTCAAATAAATCCATATAAATCATAAAAAAAATCTGAAATTGCTTTTGTTTTACAGTTATGCTTTATTGAATTAAAATGAGTAATGAAAAAAGACATAAATAAAAAAAACAGTCTTAAACAAATAATTGATCATTTGCATCTCGTGGCGCAGGGGCAGCGGCTTCGGCTGCCGATCCCGATGATGCTATGAGACGCGGGTTCGATTCCCGCCTTATCCACTGAGCTTCTATCGGATGGTGAAGTAAAACGTCGGTCCCGGTTTCTCCTGTCTCGTCAGAGGCGCTGGAGCAGAAATCCCACGTTAGAGGAAGGCCATGCCCCGGGGGGCGTAGTGCCAATAGTTTCGTTTTTTGCATTTCGAGCACTTTAGGCAATGTTTTTTTATTTTTTTTTTCCATTTTCAGGAGTCTCAGAAGTATGATTTTTTTTGGAAAACTTTCAAGTATTGCTTGTTAATCTAGATTTTTGCACATTTACCCGTAAAATTTTTACGCAAAATTAAAATGCTTTAAGGAAAGCTCAGCTCAACCAATCACTATCAAATTTTGGTGGATTGTTTGTAGCCTGATTAGGACCAAACGTCGTTCGCTCTACATACCGAGTCACTTCAAAGTTCATCAGAACACATTTGCGCTTTTCACCCCAAGCTACCCTACGCATCCTCACAACTATAACTGCGATAGCTGTAAGAACGATAATCGCCCTGGTACATATGGTGTCTTTTTATGCCACAAAGGGGTGGTGGTGGTAAAAATGCAAAAAAAAAGACAACGTCGAGCAAAGCTTTTACCAAACTTATATCCCCCATGACTGAGAGAAAGAGACGACGAGAATAGCTCAAATGTACATCGTTTCTAATTTATGACACGTTTTTATTTCCGACCGCAAAATTTTAGTGCTACACCGCACACCACCAGGAAAGTGGGCGCAAAAAGGAAGCTAGTAGGAAGGATGTCCTTCCTCAAGGATTTTGCTGCCAAGCCTTTACCCACGGGGACGCAGAGAACCAAACCGGTTGGAAATTGAGCAATTTCAATAAAGTTGCCCGTTCGATTCGGTTGGCATTCGAACTGTGATTTCTCGGGCGTCGATTGGCGATGAAACTTGATTTTCATCGGTTTGATTTGATATTGAAGCGATTAGATTTTATAGGTAAAACGTTGAATTTAATGTTTATCGATTATTAGGGGAAATCTACCCATTTTAATCCTAATAAGCGGTCGTGTTTGAATGATGCTGGATAATCTAGAGTCTCCCTTGAATTTTACTAAAACCAAGTACACCAACGAGCAGAGCAAGTTTTTGTGAACATTTCTGTCTATTTTCACTTTCACTAAAAGTTATTCTATTTCTTTACCAAGCATTTAACAAAAAAAAATTCCCAAGGGTATTCTAATCGAGGCGAATGCATTGGGCCACGCCCATTTTTCTAATATCGGCTTAGTTCTTTTTTCTTCCAACACTCTGTCGAGTGTTGCCATTTGCGCTGACAGTTCAAACGAACACTCACGAAAAGTGGCATTTATAGGGAAAGTTTCCTGGCATCGCTGGCTGTGCTGCTGGTGGTGTTGACGGCCAGCCTTTGTTCTTTTTTGCCTTCGTCTCTCGCTCGATTTTCTTCAGCCTTCGATTGGAATGCAAAGTGAAAATTGAAACGTCAAACGACTTGGCGCGTTTGTTTTTTTGATGGCGCTTGCTAATTTATTACATTCTTCGGGATTATTCTTCAAGTGAGTGCCTTACTAATGATCAAAAGAACATGTTGCCGGTAGTTGGAAGCAATTTCATATCGTAAGCGCCGTGAAAAAGTAAGCGAAAGTGAAAAGTTAATTTTGGCGATATTCATTAAGCGTTTGAGGGATTCTCGTGTGTGTCACTGTGTGTGCCAACAAAATGATGAGAAGTGGTCTCGCAAAATACAAATTATGATCAAAAGTGCATTAAATGTGATCTTTTTGGCCAGTAAGTGGAATACATTTGCGTGCTTACTCTAGGCGGTGCTGTTGCTGGTAAGTTTATAGCCCAAATAGTATTTTTGGAGCTTTAATCGAGCATCAAACTCTCCATATGACGAAGATAGGTGTTTGATTGGAAAGGGTAGATTTCCCCTATAATTTATTTTAATACAATTTTAATTCATTCCAATTTAAGCAAAGAAGAAAGTCTCTTGTCTTGACAGAAACACTGCTCGAAACTGCTTTCCCTCAGATTTCTCAATCCTTTTGGTATTTTCATATTTCATCATAAGTAAGCTCAGCTAAGGCTCCTGGAAACCCAGCCTGATTAAAAGCACAACCAGAGCAGAGCTCAGGCCTTGCGTTAACTTTCCTCAGAGTAGAGCTGTAAGAAATTGCTAGCCTCTGCCTGCGCCTGCTTTGCTTCTTCTCATTTGCAGCGTCATCAAAACATCCACTTGACCTATTATTTGAAGCTTGTGCTTTCCATATCGGCACAGTAACAGCAGTAGCTAGGGCGTCCAATTTTCCCGGGTTTTGAATTTCCCGGGAAACGGGAAAAATATTTTTGGAATCCCGGGATTTCCCGGGAAATTTTTGAATCAGTAATAAAATCTATGTTTCATTATATTTGTTATGTTTTCATCATTGAATTAGCTTAATAATATCAAATGGTTATAATGCTCACTTCAATCTAAACAAAGACGACAGTTTTAAAATAGCCTAAAAGAATTTTTTTTGTCTTTGTGGTGTTTAGGATTTTATATCAACTACTATTTTTAATTCCAGTATGATTAATCATTTTTTTATTTGCGAATCAAATTACATAATTCTTTTTTTTTGAAAAGGTCCAATAAGCTTTTGTTTTCCATATGTTTATAGGACCTATTCAAAAAAACTTTGGAATTCTTTCATATTTTTTTTTCTTTTATATATATTTTATATGACATGACTAAAACAGCTAGAAAACAAACAACGACAATAAATAAAATGATACCAGTCAATGTAAAATTTTAGATAAGTTTTGAATTCATTGTTTTATATAACACATATTTTACAAATTATCTTCAAGTTACTACCGCCAACCGAGGGAAAATCAGAACTACAGTCTTAATAGGTACAGGAGATTTTAGAGCAATACATTTAGAAGTACAAATTGTTTTGTTCTGTTACTGTTTCAACCGAAGTAATCCAAAACGTCATGCAAATATTTTTTGCTTTAATAGCTGTATTTATTCGTTACATTTGTACGTATTTGCCCTAGATGCCGGTGTTTGATTATAAATAATTTGATATGAGATTGTTTTTTTTTAATTTAAAATCGAAAATATACGTAAATATATCCAGTTTTTCAAAAAAATAAAATAATAGAGAAAAAATGTAAAGCACTAGGCATTTTGCGGACCTGGTAATTCAAATTATAATATTTTTTCCTTAAATGCCAATTTAATGCTGTGATTTGCTGAATACAAATTTTAATTCATTTCATTGTTCTACTATTTTCACAACCAAATCTGAATTTCCAGACCAAAATATGATTTTTTTTTTCAATTTCGGGAATTCCCGGGACAAATTATAGAAAATCCCGGGATTCGGGAATTCCCGGTTTAGGAAAAATCCCGGGATTTTTGTCCCGGGAATTCCCGGGATGGACGCACTAGCAGTAGCAGCAGTGTTGCCTGTTTGTGGGTATCAGGCTGGATATTTGTGAAATTTGATTTGAAAGTTTTATTATATCCTTCAAGTTTTTAAGTTAGTTTTTAAATAACAGTGATAGTTCACTGGAGATCATTTTCAAATAACTTTAAAAGACATACGAAAAATATCAATATATAATAGAATAAATAAATAAAAAAAACTCATCGGGAGATCATTTAAAAAAAAATTAAGCTTGATGACAATATGTGTTTAAAAATCTTTTGTACGGAATTTTTTTTTTACAAAAATAAACAATTATTATCAAACAACATACAAAAATATTTTTAACAGTTATAAGCATTAAAAATGACTGAAATAAAATGATTTTTGATTAGGATTTAAACAAATTTTTATATTCAATATCTCAAAGATTTGGAGTCAAAACATTTTTATTTACTATGAATTTTAAATTATTATTCAACATGTTTCGATCGACTTTGAAGTTATCTTCTAAATTTTTATTATAGTTTTCTGCTGATTTTGACATTTGATTCTCACATATTTTATTAAATTATTTTTTTAATAAATTTTCATAAAATTATGATTAAGCAAGAGAGTTGGTTTGTTGATTAGAAGTTAATGTTATTTTAATATTTGTTACAGGATTTATTTTGATAAATTTTCTTTATTTTATATCTTTCAATAAAACCCAACTTTGAAAAAGTTTTTTCAAGATATTGAATTTGGTGATTATTTATTTGGTGATAAATTTACTATTTTTAATGTTGTTTGTTTTTGTTATGAATTTCTCAATGTTTATTAAATATATTATAAATAAACTTCTTATTATTAAACTATATTTTTATTATTGAAGTATTCAAATTCCATCAACTTTTTATGGTTTAATCTTTTTCCCATCCAACTTTGTTATGATTTTATATTTTATTTGAATGTTTTTTTTTATTAGAATTTTTCTTTGAATGTTTCTGCTAAAATGTATAAGGATTATCTATTTGAAATATATTTTATTTAAAATTTCTTTTGAATTTTGTTAAAACTAATTCTGATGATTTTTATTGGTTTGTATTAAATAAAAAAAAGCGTACAAAATTTGTACCCAAAAAACTCGCAAATTTTACAATCAATTTTGTAGTTAAAAAAAAAAAAAACGATTTAACCGACTCGTTTAGGCAAACCACATCTAATGAATTACATTCCCAGCTTGTTTAAATATTCAGCACACACACAAACCCAAAGCCAATCAAAGTCAACAACACTCTCGCATCAAAAAGGCCAATGGTCCCAGAGAGTACTTCCGAGCTCCGAGCAGCTGTGTGTTTTGCACTCATTTCCACCCCGTAACTACTTTGCAATTATTTCACTCCATGGAGACGATTCTCTCTTGACTGGCCTCGAAGGGGTGTTTTTCTCGAATTAAATTAAATATTTACGTTTATTTACTCAGAGCAAAAGCTCCAAGCGTGTAGCCACCCAAAAGTTGGCGGTTTGTACTTTGGAGTGTGTCATCATCGTCAACTCCCTGTCACAAAACCGTGGGGGCGGTGGTAGGACGAGGGGGTGACCAAACCCACCAACAATTGTACCGTTTCCAAAAGGGTAATTCTCCGCCAACTCACACAGCAGTTGCCCCGACCCCTCTTCGATTTGCGTGAAACTTTGTCCTAAGGGGTAACTTTTGTCCCTGATCACGAATCCGAGGTCCATTTTTTGATATCTCGTGACGGAGGGGCGGTACGACCCCTTCCATTTTTGCACATGCGAAAAAAGAGGTGTTTTTCAATAATTTGCAGCCTGAAACGGTGATGAGATAGAAATTTGGTGTCAAAGGGACTTTTATGTAAAATTAGACGCCCGATTTGATGGCGTACTCAGAATTCCGAAAAAACGTATTTTTCATCGAAAAAAACACTAAAAAAGTGTTAAAAATTCTCCCATTTTCCGTTACTCGACTGTAAAAAATTTTGGAACATGTCATTTTATGGGAAATTTAATGTACTTTTCGAATCTACATTGTCCCAGAAGGGTCATTTTTTCATTTAGAACAAAATTTTTCATTTTAAAATTTCGTGTTTTTTCTAACTTTGCAGGGTTATTTTTTAGAGTGTAACAGTGTTCTACAAAGTTGTAGAGCAGACAATTACAAAAATTTTGATATATATACATAAGGGGTTTGCTTATAAACATCACAAGTTATCACGATTTTACGAAAAAAAGTTTTAAAAAAGTTGGTCGTCATCGATCATGGCCGTTCATGGTCACCCGCGACAGACACGGACGACGAAACAAAGAGAAACGCAAAAAGTAACTTTTTCAAAACTTTTTTTCGTAAAATCGCGATAACTTGTGATGTTTATAAGCAAACCCCTTATGTCTATATATCAAATTTTTTGTAATTGTCTGTTCTACAACTTTGTACAACATTGTTACACTCTAAAAAATAACCCTGCAAAGTTAGAAAAAACACGAAATTTTAAAATGAAAAATTTTGTTCTAAATGAAAAAATGACCCTTCTGGGACAATGTAGATTCGAAAAGTACATTAAATTTCCCATAAAATGACATGTTCCAAAATTTTTTACAGTCGAGTAACGGAAAATGGGAGAATTTTTAAAACTTTTTTAGTGCTTTTTTCGATGAAAAATACGTTTTTTCGGAATTCTGAGTACGCCATCAAATCGGGCGTCTAATTTTACATAAAAGTCCCTTTGACACCAAATTTCTATCTCATCACCGTTTCAGGCTGCAAATTATTGAAAAACACCTCTTTTTTCGCATGTTCAAAAATGGAAGGGGTCGTACCGCCCCTCCGTCACGAGATATCAAAAAACGGACCTCGGATTCGTGATCAGGGACAAAAGTTACCCCTTAGGACAAAGTTTCACGCAAATCGAAGAGGGGTCGGGGCAACTTTTCCCGATTTCGTGTGAGTTGGTAGAGAATTACCCAAAACCAGTCAAGTTTAACGACGAAGACGACGAGAGCAAAAACTTCTTCCCCGACTCTCTGTAACATGTGTAATCCGGACACGTGGTGGTGCGGTGGGTGGTGGGAAAAGTTAAAATTATACTCTTGTCACACCACCCATCCGGCACGTGATCATAACCTTATTCTCTCTCTTTTTTCGCAATGTGGAGGCACTCTGGGTAGCAGCTGGTTTCCGCTGGTTTTCACCGTCGACGACGACGGGGACAAAACTTACATCTATCTGGTTAGTGGAGGATTCCGGCACTAACTATAACAACATGTGACCGAAATTTTCGGGGAAGTTGGTGGGACGTAGTTGAAATGTATAGGTGGCTCTTTTTGTGGAGGGTTACGGTTTTTTGGTGACACTTGATCTGCTGGTCTGTGGACAAGAATCGAAAAAATCATCTTACTTTTGAACACAACTAAGCATAAATCATCTCGTGAAGTGTGCCCATTGTTATGAGAATCGAAGAGCAAACTTTCGCGAGTTTTCAATAAAAATATCAATTTAGAGACGTATTACTAATGATCAATGTCCAAATTTCCCAAGTAACACGATTGAAAATTGTTGTTTTGCATCAAATACCGCGAGTAGTGTGCAAATTGCTATGGCAACTCAAACGCGAACTTTTGCGATTTGCAAATCAAAATTCAAATTAAAAATCGATTCTACTATAACTGTCATCCAAATTCCAAAAGTATCATCTCTCAGTTTATCTCACCAGCAGAGTAAAACAACTTTCCGAGCCGTACTTCCGAGTCATGTTCCCGAGGCCGGGGTTACATTATTTACCCTCAAGAAGAGAGAGAGAGCGCCAAATACGAAAAAGCTGAGCTGCGTGATGAGAAAAAATCTCCACCATGTTATCAAATTAGGCGTTTGGAGTGAGGCACACAAAACACAACACACACCCAGGAAAACGCGGGATGAAAAACACGCTGACTTTTCCGGAGTTGCTCGAGTTGAAGCGATAGAACAAGGAGCAGCCGTGGTGTGGGATTTTCTGCGAAAATACGTTGAATTTTTGGAAATTCAAGCAAGCGTTGTACAGTGAAAGTTTCAAAGGCATATTGAAGGTTAAGGATTGTTGGGTGAAATTATGTTGAGTGTAATTTTGAGACTTCCATTTCATTAAGTTATCTGAGCATCAAAATAATTAAAAACATGCATACAATCTTGAGATAAATTCAACTATCTTCGGCGTTTAGACCAAATAGGTTCAAGAACTACATTTATTTGAAGGTTAATTTACAGATTAATTTGAAGGTAATTCTTTTAACATAATTTTTGAAGGTTTTGAAAATATTTATATACAGTTATTCATTAACAAATGTTTGTTTGAATATATTTATTTGAATAAATAATTTTGAAGATTTACTTGAAGATACTTAAACTATAAAAATATTTGAAGGCATTCATTTTAATCTTCAAAAATAAATCATTTGAAGATCAGACACCATGCACAAACGGCATAGCCTTATTCGAAGTTGAAGTCTCCTTCTAGTAGCATTGTTTCCATACAAAATCCAATAATTTCATAAAGGTCTATATCGACCCTCAGACGACAAAAGAATAAACAAAAAAATTTCTTTAGAAAATTTGTCGAGATTCATATTAGAAATACTTAAAAAAATGTTGCTTAATCCACCTTTAGGTGGGTGGTGCCTTCCTTACATCCATAAAGTTACACTACAGAGCCTCAAAAAACAGTATAAATAAGACTTATTATTATCAAAATATCTGAGATCCAGCCTAAAAAAGTGTATAAATAACACTTAAGTGGTTATAACTTTTGATAGGGTTGTCAGATCTTCAACGTTTTAGACTCATTGGAAAGGTCTTTTGATTACCTATACAAAAACAGGTCGCATGGTGGATCCGGACAACGCTTTCATCAAAATATTTGAGATCCGGCCTCCAAAAAGTGCATAAATAACACTTAAGTGCTCATAACTTTTGATAGGACTGGCAGATCTTCAACGTTTTGAGCTCGTTGGAAAGGTCTTTTAAGTACCTTTTTAAAAATGTATAGCATGACGGAAACCACCCTTATTACAATCTTCCAGACTTTATTCGAAATCGTTTTTTTAGCATAACTTTTGAAGTACTTTACTAAACTTCATAATATAAACTAGGGTCTTGTGGGACCCCAAGACGGATCGAATGAAACCAAAACGATCGAAATCGGTTCAGCCAATCCGGAGATAATCGTGTGCATATTTTTTTGGTGCACGGACTCACATCCAGACACACGCACATACATTTGCACAGAATTTGATTCTGAGTCTATAGGTATACGTGAAGGTAGGTCTACGAGGTCTAATAAAGAAGTTCATTTTTCGAGTGATTTTATAGCCTTTCCTCATTGAGGTGAGGAAGGCAACACTCTAGATTTTTAAACAAGAGAATTCTATTCAAAAATCTTTAGATAGTTTTAAGAAAATTCTTTAGAATGTTCATTAAAAAATTCTCAACAAAATTCTTTAAAAAATTATAAAAATTTTATAAAATTCTTCAGATAATTCTTTATAAAACTCTATTGAAAATTCTTTTGAAAACTCTTTTGAAAATTCTTTTGAAAATTCTTTAGAAAATTCGTGAGAAAATTCTTTAGAAAATTCTCTAGAAAATTCTTAAGAAAATTCTTTAGAAAATTCTTTAGAAAATTCTTTAGAAAATTCTTTAGAAAATTCTATGAAAAATTCTTAAGAAAATTCTTTACAAAATTCTTTAGAAAATTCTTAAGAAATTTTTTTTAAGAAAATTCTGAAAAAAAATCTTCAGAAAATACTTTAGAAAATTCTTTAGAAAATTCTTTAGAAAATTCTTTAGAAAATTCTTTAGAAAAATCTTTAGAAAATTCTTTAGAATTTTTTTTAGAAAATTATTCAGAAAATTCTTTGAAAAATTCTTTAGAAAATTCTTTAGAAAATTCTTTAGAAAATTCTTTAGAAAATTCTTTGAAAAATTCTTTAGAAAAATCTTTAGAAAATTCGTGAGAAAATTCTTTAGAAAATTCTCTAGAAAATTCTCTAGAAAATTCATAAGAAAATTCTTTAGAAAATTCTTTAGAAAATTCTATGAAAAATTCTTTAGAAAATTCTTTACAAAATTATTTAGAAAATTCTTTAGAAATTTTTTTAAGAAAATTCTGAAAAAAAATCTTCAGAAAATTCTTTAGACAATTCTTTAGAAAAATCTTTAGAAAATTCTTTAGAAAATTCTTTGAAAAATTCTTTAGAAAATTCTTTTGAAAATTCTTTCGAAAATTCTTTCGAAAATTCTTTTAAAAATTCTTTTAAAAATTCTTTTGAAAATTGTTTTGAAAATTGTTTTGAAAATTGTTTTGAAAATTGTTTTGAAAATTGTTTTGAAAATTGTTTTGAAAATTGTTTTGAAAATTGTTTTGAAATTTTTTTTTAAATTGTTTTGAAAATTCTTTTGAAAATTCTTTTAAAAATTCTTTTGAAAATTCTTTTGAAAATTCTTTTGAAAATTCTTTTGAAAATACTTTTGAAAATTCTTTTGGAAATTCTTTTGAAAATTCTTTTGAAAATTCTTTTGAAAATTCTTTTGAAAATTCTTTTGAAAATTCTTTGAAAATTCTTTTGAAAATTCTTTTGAAAATTCTTTTGAAAATTCTTTTGAAAATTCTTTTGAAAATTCTTTTGAAAATTCTTTTGAAAATTCTTTTGAAAATTCTTTTGAAATTTCTTTTGAAAATTCTTTTGAAAATTCTTTTGAAATTTCTTTTGAAAATTCTTTTGAAAATTCTTTTGAAAATTCTTTTGAAAATTCTTTTGAAAATTCTTTTGAAAATTCTTTTGAAAATTCTTTTGAAAATTCTTTTGAAAATTCTTTTGAAAATTCTTTTGAATTTGTTTTTGAAAATTCTTTTGAAAATTCTTTTGAAAATTCTTTTGAAAATTCTTTTGAAAATTCTTTTGAAAATTCTTTTGAAAATTCTTTTGAAAATTCTTTTGAAAATTCATTTGAAAATTCTTTTAAAAATTCTTTTGAAAATTCTTTTGGAAATTCTTTTGAAAATTCTTTTGAAAATTCTTTTGAAAATTCTTTTGAAAATTCTTTTGAAAATTCTTTTGAAAATTCTTTTGAAAATTCTTTTGAAAATTCTTTTGAAAATTCTTTTGAAAATTCTTTTGAAAATTCTTTTGAAAATTCATTTGAAAATTCTTTTGAAAATTCTTTTGAAAATTCTTTTGAAAATTCTTTTGAAAATTCTTTTGAAAATTCTTTTGAAAATTCTTTTGAAAATTCTTTTGAAAATTCTTTTGAAAATTCTTTTGAAAATTCTTTTGAAAATTCTTTTGAAAATTCTTTTGAAAATTCTTTTGAAAATTCTTTTGAAAATTCTTTTGAAAATTCTTTTGAAAATTCTTTTGAAAATTCTTTTGAAAATTCTTTTGAAAATTCTTTTGAAAATTCTTTTGAAAATTCTTTTGAAAATTCTTTTGAAAATTCTTTTGAAAATTCTTTTGAAAATTCTTTTGAAAATTTTTAAGAAAATTCTTTTGAAAATTCTTTTGAAAATTCGTTTGAACATTCTTTTGAAAATTCTTTTGAAAATTCTTTTGAAAATTCTTTTGAAAATTCTTTTGAAAATTCTTTTGAAAATTCTTTTGAAAATTCTTTTGAAAATTCTTTTGAAAATTCTTTTGAAAATTCTTTTGAAAATTCTTTTGAAAATTCTTTTGAAAATTCATTTGAAAATTCTTTTGAAAATTCTTTTGAAAATTCTTTTGAAAATTCTTTTGAAAATTCTTTTGAAAATTCTTTTGAAAATTCTTTTGAAAATTCTTTTGAAAATTCTTTTGAAAATTCTTTTGAAAATTCTTTTGAAAATTCTTTTGAAAATTCTTTTGAAAATTCTTTTGAAAATTTTTTTGAAAATTCTTTTGAAAATTCTTTTGAAAATTCTTTTGAAAATTCTTTTGAAAATTCTTTTGAAAATTCTTTTGAAAATTCTTTTGAAAATTCTTTTGAAAATTCTTTTGAAAATTCTTTTGAAAATTCTTTTGAAAATTCTTTTGAAAATTCTTTTGAAAATTCTTTTGAAAATTCTTTTGAAAATTCTTTTGAAAATTCTTTTGAAAATTCTTTTGAAAATTCTTTTGAAAATTCTTTTGAAAATTCTTTTGAAAATTCTTTTGAAAATTCTTTTGAATTTGTTTTTGAAAATTCTTTTGAAAATTCTTTTGAAAATTCTTTTGAAAATTCTTTTGAAAATTCTTTTGAAAATTCTTTTGAAAATTCTTTTGAAAATTCTTTTGAAAATTCTTTTGAAAATTCTTTTGAAAATTCTTTTGAAAATTCTTTTGAAAATTCTTTTGAAAATTCTTTTGAAAATTCTTTTGAAAATTCTTTTGAAAATTCTTTTGAAAATTCTTTTGAAAATTCTTTTGAAAATTCTTTTGAAAATTCTTTTGAAAATTCTTTTGAAAATTCTTTTGAAAATTCTTTTGAAAATTCTTTTGAAAATTCTATTGAAAATTCTTTTGAAAATTCTTTTGAAAATTCTTTTGAAAATTCTTTTGAAAATTCTTTTAAAAATTCTTTTGAAAATTCTTTTGAAAATTCTTTTGAAAATTCTTTTGAAAATTCTTTTGAAAATTCTTTTGAAAATTCTTTTGAAAATTCTTTTGAAAATTCTTTTGAAAATTCTTTTGAAAATTCTTTTGAAAATTCTTTTAAAAATTCTTTTGAAAATTCTTTTGAAAATTCTTTTGAAAATTCTTTTGAAAATTCTTTTGAAAATTCTTTTGAAAATTCTTTTGAAAATTCTTTTGAAAATTCTTTTGAAAATTCTTTTGAAAATTCTTTTGAAAATTCTTTTGAAAATTCTTTTGAAAATTCTTTTGAAAATTCTTTTGAAAATTCTTTTGAAAATTCTTTTGAAAATTCTTTTGAAAATTCTTTTGAAAATTCTTTTGAAAATTCTTTTGAAAATTCTTTTGAAAATTCATTTGAAAATTTTTAAGAAAATTCTTTTGAAAATTCTTTTGAAAATTCTTTTGAAAATTCTTTTGAAAATTCTTTTGAAAATTCTTTTGAAAATTCTTTTGAAAATTCTTTTGAAATTTCTTTTGAAAATTCTTTTGAAAATTCTTTTGAAAATTCTCTTGAAAATTCTTTTGAAAATTCTTTTGAAAATTCTTTTGAAAATTCTATTGAAAATTCTTTTGAATTTGTTTTTGAAAATTCTTTTGAAAATTCTTTAGAAAATTCTTTTGAAAATTCTTTTGAAAATTCATTTGAAAATTCTTTTAAAAATTCTTTTGAAAATTCTTTTGGAAATTCTTTTGAAAATTCTTTTGAAAATTCTTTTGAAAATTCTTTTGAAAATTCTTTTGAAAATTCTTTTGAAAATTCTTTTGAAAATTCTTTTGAAAATTCTTTTGAAAATTCTTTTGAAAATTCTTTTGAAAATTCTTTTGAAAATTCTTTTGAAAATTCTTTTGAAAATTCTTTTGAAAATTCTTTTGAAAATTCTTTTGAAAATTCTTTTGAAAATTCATTTGAAAATTTATAAGAAAATTAAATTGAAAATTCTTTTGAAAATTCGTTTGAACATTCTTTTGAAAATTCTTTTGAAAATGCTTTTGAAAATTCTTTTGAAAATTCTTTTGAAAATTCTTTTGAAAATTCTTTTGAAAATTCTTTTGAAAATTCTTTTGAAAATTCTTTTGAAAATTCTTTTGAAAATTCTTTTGAAAATTCTTTTGAAAATTCTTTTGAAAATTCTTTTGAAAATTCTTTTGAAAATTCTTTTGAAAATTCTTTTGAAAATTATTTTAAAAATTTTTTTGAAAATTCTTTTAAAAATTCTTTTGAAAATTCTTTTGAAAATTCTTTTGAAAATTCTTTTGAAAATTCTTTTGAAAATTCTTTTGAAAATTCTTTTGAAAATTCTTTTGAAAATTCATTTGAAAATTCTTTTGAAAATTCTTTTGAAAATTCTTTTGAAAATTCTTTTGAAAATTCTTTTGAAAATTCTTTTGAAAATTCTTTTGAAAATTCTTTTGAAAATTCTTTTGAAAATTCTTTTGAAAATTCTTTTGAAAATTCTTTTGAAAATTCTTTTGAAAATTCTTTTGAAAATTCTTTTGAAAATTCTTTTGAAAATTCTTTTGAAAATTCTTTTGAAAATTCTTTTGAAAATTCTTTTGAAAATTCTTTTGAAAATTCTTTTGAAAATTCTTTTGAAAATTCTTTTGAAAATTCTTTTGAAAATTCTTTTGAAAATTCTTTTGAAAATTCTTTTGAAAATTCTTTTAAAAATTCTTTTGAAAATTCTTTTGAAAATTCTTTTGAAAATTCTTTTGAAAATTCTTTTGAAAATTCTTTTAAAAATTCTTTTGAAAATTCTTTTGAAAATTCTTTTGAAAATTCTTTTGAAAATTCTTTTGAAAATTCTTTTGAAAATTCTTTTGAAAATTCTTTTGAAAATTCTTTTGAAAATTCATTTGAAAATTCTTTTGAAAATTCTTTTGAAAATTCTTTTGAAAATTCTTTTGAAAATTCTTTTGAAAATTCTTTTGAAAATTCTTTTGAAAATTCTTTTGAAAATTCTTTTGAAAATTCTTTTGAAAATTCTTTTGAAAATTCTTTTGAAAATTCTTTTGAAAATTCTTTTGAAAATTCTTTTGAAAATTCTTTTGAAAATTCTTTGAAAATTCTTTTGAAAATTCTTTTGAAAATTCTTTTGAAAATTCTTTTGAAAATTCTTTTGAAAATTCTTTTGAAAATTCTTTTAAAAATTCTTTTGAAAATTCTTTTGAAAATTCTTTTGAAAATTCTTTTGAAAATTCTTTTGAAAATTCTTTTGAAAATTCTTTTGAAAATTCTTTTGAAAATTCTTTTAAAAATTCTTTTGAAAATTCTTTTGAAAATTCTTTTGAAAATTCTTTTGAAAATTCTTTTGAAAATTCTTTTGAAAATTCTTTTGAATATTCTTTTGAAAATTCATTTGAAAATTATTTTGAAAATTCTTTTGAAAATTCTTTTGAAAATTCTTTTGAAAATTCTTTTGAAAATTCTTTTGAAAATTCTTTTGAAAATTCTTTTGAAAATTCTTTTGAAAATTCTTTTGAAAATTCTTTTGAAAATTCATTTGAAAATTTTTAAGAAAATTAAATTGAAAATTCTTTTGAAAATTCTTTTGAAAATTCTTTTGAAAATTCTTTTGAAAATTCTTTTGAAATTTCATTTGAAAATTCTTTTGAAAATTCTTTTGAAAATTCTCTTGAAAATTCTTTTGAAAATTCTTTTGAAAATTCTATTGAAAATTCTTTTGAATTTGTTTTTGAAAATTCTTTTGAAAATTCTTTTGAAAATTCTTTTGAAAATTCTTTTGAAAATTCATTTGAAAATTCTTTTAAAAATTCTTTTGAAAATTCTTTTGGAAATTCTTTTGAAAATTCTTTTGAAAATTCTTTTGAAAATTCTTTTGAAAATTCTTTTGAAAATTCTTTTGAAAATTCTTTTGAAAATTCATTTGAAAATTCTTTTGAAAATTCTTTTGAAAATTCTTTTGAAAATTCTTTTGAAAATTCTTTTGAAAATTCTTTTGAAAATTCTTTTGAAAATTCATTTGAAAATTTTTAAGAAAATTAAATTGAAAATTCTTTTGAAAATTCGTTTGAACATTCTTTTGAAAATTCTTTTGAAAATTCTTTTGAAAATTCTTTTGAAAATTCTTTTGAAAATTCTTTTGAAAATTCTTTTGAAAATTCTTTTGAAAATTCTTTTGAAAATTCTTTTGAAAATTCTTTTGAAAATTCTTTTGAAAATTCTTTTGAAAATTCTTTTGAAAATTCTTTTGAAAATTCTTTTGAAAATTCTTTTGAAAATTCTTTTGAAAATTCTTTTGAAAATTCTTTTGAAAATTCTTTTATAAATTCTTTTGAAAATTCTTTTGAAAATTCTTTTGAAAATTCTTTTGAAAATTCTTTTGAAAATTCTTTTGAAAATTCTTTTGAAAATTCTTTTGAAAATTCTTTTGAAAATTCTTTTGAAAATTCTTTTGAAAATTCTTTTGAAAATTCATTTGAAAATTCTTTTGAAAATTCTTTTGAAAATTCTTTTGAAAATTCTTTTGAAAATTCTTTTGAAAATTCTTTTGAAAATTCTTTTGAAAATTCTTTTGAAAATTCTTTTGAAAATTCTTTTGAAAATTCTTTTGAAAATTCTTTTGAAAATTCTTTTGAAAATTCTTTTGAAAATTCTTTTGAAAATTCTTTTGAAAATTCTTTTGAAAATTCTTTTGAAAATTCTTTTGAAAATTCTTTTGAAAATTCTTTTGAAAATTCTTTTGAAAATTCTTTTGAAAATTCTTTTGAAAATTCTTTTGAAAATTCTTTTGAAAATTCTTTTGAAAATTCTTTTGAAAATTCTTTTGAAAATTCTTTTGAAAATTCTTTTGAAAATTCTTTTGAAAATTCTTTTGAAAATTCTTTTGAAAATTCTTTTGAAAATTCTTTTGAAAATTCTTTTGAAAATTCTTTTGAAAATTCTTTTGAAAATTCTTTTGAAAATTCTTTTGAAAATTCTTTTGAAAATTCTTTTGAAAATTCTTTTGAAAATTCTTTTGAAAATTCTTTTGAAAATTCTTTTGAAAATTCTTTTGAAAATTCTTTTGAAAATTCTTTTGAAAATTCTTTTGAAAATTCTTTTGAAAATTCTTTTGAAAATTCTTTTGAAAATTCTTTTGAAAATTTTTTTGAAAATTCTTTTGAAAATTCTTTTGAAAATTCTTTTGAAAATTCTTTTGAAAATTCTTTTGAAAATTCTTTTGAAAATTCTTTTGAAAATTCTTTTGAAAATTCTTTTGAAAATTCTTTTAAAAATTCTTTTGAAAATTCTTTTGAAAATTCTTTTGAAAATTCTTTTGAAAATTCTTTTGAAAATTCTTTTGAAAATTCTTTTGAAAATTCTTTTGAAAATTCTTTTGAAAATTCTTTTGAAAATTCATTTGAAAATTCTTTTGAAAATTCTTTTGAAAATTCTTTTGAAAATTCTTTTGAAAATTCTTTTGAAAATTCTTTTGAAAATTCTTTTGAAAATTCTTTTGAAAATTCTTTTGAAAATTCTTTTGAAAATTCTTTTAAAAATTCTTTTGAAAATTTTTTTGAAAATTCTTTTGAAAATTCTTTTGAAAATTCTTTTGAAAATTCTTTTGAAAATTCTTTTGAAAATTCTTTTGAAAATTCTTTTGAAAATTCTTTTGAAAATTCTTTTGAAAATTCTTTTGAAAATTCTTTTGAAAATTCTTTTGAAAATTCTTTTGAAAATTCTTTTGAAAATTCTTTTGAAAATTCTTTTGAAAATTCTTTTGAAAATTCTTTTGAAAATTCTTTTGAAAATTCTTTTGAAAATTCTTTTGAAAATTCTTTTGAAAATTCATTTGAAAATTCTTTTGAAAATTCTTTTGAAAATTCTTTTGAAAATTCTTTTGAAAATTCTTTTGAAAATTCTTTTGAAAATTCTTTTGAAAATTCTTTTGAAAATTCTTTTGAAAATTCTTTTGAAAATTCTTTTGAAAATTCTTTTGAAAATTCTTTTGATAATTCTTTTGAAAATTCTTTTGAAAATTCTTTTGAAAATTCATTTGAAAATTTTTAAGAAAATTAAATTGAAAATTCTTTTGAAAATTCTTTTGAAAATTCTTTTGAAAATTCTTTTGAAAATTCTTTTGAAAATTCTTTTGAAATTTCTTTTGAAAATTCTTTTGAAAATTCTTTTGAAAATTCTTTTGAAAATTCTTTTGAAAATTCTTTTGAAAATTCTTTTGAAAATTCTTTTGAAAATTCATTTGAAAATTTTTAAGAAAATTAAATTGAAAATTCTCTTGAAAATTCTTTTGAAAATTCTTTTGAAAATTCTATTGAAAATTCTTTTGAATTTGTTTTTGAAAATTCTTTTGAAAATTCTTTTGAAAATTCTTTTGAAAATTCTTTTGAAAATTCATTTGAAAATTCTTTTAAAAATTCTTTTGAAAATTCTTTTGGAAATTCTTTTGAAAATTCTTTTGAAAATTCTTTTGAAAATTCTTTTGAAAATTCTTTTGAAAATTCTTTTGAAAATTCTTTTGAAAATTCTTTTGAAAATTCTTTTGAAAATTCATTTGAAAATTCTTTTGAAAATTCTTTTGAAAATTCTTTTGAAAATTCTTTTGAAAATTCTTTTGAAAATTCTTTTGAAAATTCATTTGAAAATTTTTAAGAAAATTAAATTGAAAATTCTTTTGAAAATTCGTTTGAACATTCTTTTGAAAATTCTTTTGAAAATTCTTTTGAAAATTCTTTTGAAAATTCTTTTGAAAATTCTTTTGAAAATTCTTTTGAAAATTCTTTTGAAAATTCTTTTGAAAATTCTTTTGAAAATTCTTTTGAAAATTCTTTTGAAAATTCTTTTGAAAATTCTTTTGAAAATTCTTTTGAAAATTCTTTTGAAAATTCTTTTGAAAATTCTTTTGAAAATTCTTTTGAAAATTCTTTTAAAAATTCTTTTGAAAATTCTTTTGAAAATTCTTTTGAAAATTCTTTTGAAAATTCTTTTGAAAATTCTTTTGAAAATTCTTTTGAAAATTCTTTTGAAAATTCTTTTGAAAATTCTTTTGAAAATTCTTTTGAAAATTCTATTGAAAATTCATTTGAAAATTCTTTTGAAAATTCTTTTGAAAATTCTTTTGAAAATTCTTTTGAAAATTCTTTTGAAAATTCTTTTGAAAATTCTTTTGAAAATTCTTTTGAAAATTCTTTTGAAAATTCTTTTGAAAATTCTTTTGAAAATTCTTTTGAAAATTCTTTTGAAAATTCTTTTGAAAATTCTTTTGAAAATTCTTTTGAAAATTCTTTTGAAAATTCTTTTGAAAATTCTTTTGAATTTTTTTTTGAAAATTCTTTTGAAAATTCTTTTGAAAATTTAAATTTAAATTTAAACAAATTCTTTTGAAAATTCTTTTGAAAATTCTTTTGAAAATTCTTTTGAAAATTCTTTTTAAAATATATTTAAAGATTCATTAGAAGATTCGTTCGAAGAATCATTAGAAAATTTATAAGAAGATTCATAAAAAAATACTAGAAGATTCATTAGAAGAGTCGCAATAAGATTCATTGGAAGATTCATTAGAATATCGATGCCGTTGTGTTCTTTTGTACTAAGTTTGCTGGAATTCCTGTCTAGATAAAACAAGATATCACACTAGCATCGACATGATGATGAATATGATGAATAATTAAATGATTCGTTAGACTGTTCATCACTTCAAGATACTTTAGATGGTTCTAACTTTACGAAAATATTTTCTCCCAGCGCCAACAGAGAAAGTTCTGGGATTGGAAGTTATTACTTTCAACGCCTACAGCAGTGCTGGATTTTACTGCTGTGTTTGATTTGTATTTAGAAAAGTGCTGGCTACTTTTGCACAAATGGAAAACGCAAGCTAAAGAGGGATTTCCCACCCTTTTCTGAGTAGTAAAAGCCGCTTTGTATGGTTCATCATTTGAAGATTATTTAAAGTTCCATTTGAGAGTTACTTCAGGACTCATTTAGAGGTTTGAAAATTCAATTGAAGATATTGTTACTTCTTCAGAGCATTTTTATAGTACAGCTACAACAAACTAAACTTTCACTTCAAATCACACGTTTGCCAATCCGGGATGTAATCTAACCGTCTCAACGATTAGGTTTCTCTCATTTCGAGCTAAGCTCACTTGCAAACCGTCATGAGTTTTCATTTCCTGTAATGCAGGAAGCTCAGAGCGGATTAAACCCGGAAGTTTTAGCTACAATCTCCGCACGACAAACGTTATGCAACGTTGCTCAACTTGGCACCAACACCGTGTCAGACATGGTACTCGTTCGCATCGCGAGGGAAACTCGCCTCGCGATGGAAATTTGCCTCGCAATGAAAGTTCTCCTAGCAAAGTGTATGTTTATTCTTAGAAATTGTTCTAGTGGATATTGAAGCAGAAACTAAAACCCTTTTCGATGCGAGTTTTTTTCCACGTCTGCCTTCGTTCCCCGAGTCCCGGTTCTGCGCGGACCCGTCCCCATCCGGCCTCCGGATAATGAGTTGCGGTAAAATAATTAAAAATAATTTATTTGTTTACGTTTTGCCATTGAGGTCCGCAGCAGCATCTGCCAGCTTCATGGGATTTCAATCCGACCAAAGAGGCTAGGGTTGATAATGATGACAGCAGCAAGGCAGGACAGGGCAGGGCAGTGTGGCCAACGGCCATATGACGGAACGGGTTCAGACACTGCTGAGCTGGGATGGTTTCAGTAGGTATAAAGAAGCTTTGTGGCAAACCGCACAATTGTCCCGGGCATGAACGGTGGTTTGGCTTTTGGCTTCGGTGATGTTCTGGAGCTGCCGATTGGGCGTTGAAAGGGAACCGCAAATTTTAGTTTGAAGCTTGGGAGTTTTTTTTGTTAAAGGATTCATTTGAAGATTTTTTGGAACATTAATTCGAAGATTCATTGAAGTTTCATCTCTACTTCGAAATCTTTTCAATTGACTTAAAAGCAACAGTTGGAAAACTCTGCCTCAAAACTTTCTTACCACTGTTTGTAAAAGCCAAAACAAAACCGAACCCTTTTTGTCGGTTTGTTTTTCTTTTCCCATGTTGTTTGAAATTTTCACCAAGAGCTTTTTTCGATCCCCCCAAAACATCAACCCTTTACAAAAACAGGCTTTCCCCATCGAAAAAAACATACTCGAGGGCCTTCCGAAACAAATATACTTCATTTGCAAACAAATTCAGCAGGCATGTCTGATGGGAAATTCGAGCTGCTCTACAGGGTTTATCCACCAAAAAAAGTGAAGTGATACCTCCCTGTTTTGGATGAACGCGTTTGGAAGTGATTGAATTTCTACTGCATGCACTTCTACTCAAAAAAATAAATTTATCACGGATCACAAAAATTAAAAAAAAAAAAATCAAAAAAATCAAAGCATTATTTTGAAAAATTAAAAAATGGATCGAAAATTTCAATTAAATTCAACTTTGAACATTCTTTTTGATTTTTTTACAGTGCAAGCAAAGTTAGCAAGGGGAACTGAATCAAATGAAACATGTTACTACAAATATAATTTTGTGAAAATTGCACCACCCAGCGCCAAAAGAGAAAGCAGTGGGATTGGGATTTATAACTTTCAACGCCTACAGCAGTGCTGGATTTTATTGCTGCTGCTGCGTTTGTGGTTTTTGATTTAGATTTAGAAAAGTGCTGGCTGCTTCTGGCACAAATGGAAAACGCAAACTAAAGAGGGGTTTCTCATTCTTTCTGGGTTGGAAAAGCCGCTCGGGGATAGATGGAAATGCATTCCGCAAGCTTGCGATGAAAATTAAGACCGTGTTGGAAATTGTGCACTCATGAGTTTTTGTTTAATCTGTGAAATGCAAGCTGGACTGGAGAGTTTTACGTTACATGATTACAAATGGAATTGATGAGGTTTCTTTTAAAGTATGTTGTTTCTACGGATATTATTTTGAAAACAAAAATATCTTCAAATGATTCAAATTATAAAATAAGTCTTTATCTAACTTTCACATGGAACTTTAAATTTATCTTTAAATTCAAAAATCTTTAAATTCACGAATATTCTAAAGAATTTTCTAAAGAATTTTCAAAAGAATTTTCTAAAGAATTTTCTAAAGAATTTTCTAAAGAATTTTCTAAAGCATTTTCTAAAGAATTTTCTAAAGAATTTTCTAAAGCATTTTCTAAAGAATTTTCTAAAAGATTTTCAAAATAATTTTCCAAAGAATTTTCTAAAAAATTGTCTACAGAATTTTCTAAAGAATTTTCTATAGAATTTTCCAATGAATTTTCTAAAGAATTTTCAAAAAAAATTTCTAAAGAATTTTCTAACGAATTTTCTAAAGAATTTTCTACAGAAATTTCTAAAGAACTTTCAAAAGAATTTTCCAAACGATTTTCTAAAGAATTTTCGAAAAAAAAATCCAAATGATTTTCTAAACAATTTTCCAAACGATTTTCTAAACAATTTTCTCAACAATTTTCTTAACAATTTTGGAAACAATTTTCTAAATAATTTTCTAAGCAATTTTCTATACAATTTTCTAAACATTTTCTTCAACAATTTTCAAAACAATTTTCTAAACTGTTTTGTAAACAATTTTCCTAACAATTTACTACAGTCAAACCTCTTTTTACGCGAATTTTGGATCTCGCGTAAAAAAAAATCGCGTAAAAAAATTCGCGCTATTTTGAATTTTTCGCGTAAAAAGAGTTTTCAGTATTTTTTAGATTTATAAAGTATTATATTTTTTAATAATAATAATGTAATTCCAGGTTATTCAAAATAGCTTCATCGACCTGCGCTGTATATTCTACAGCAGGTTGGGATGTTCTGGGTTATCCAAGAACTTCCGGAAGTAATGAACTGATTCTCTATCTGTTCAACAAGGGTCTGTACCAGTGTATCCACCATCGTAATAATTGCAGGTAGCTTCCGTGACCTACGATGGTTACCTTGTGATCTGTTAGAATGTACTAGGTCATTCAAGAACTCCCGGAAGTTATGGCCTGGATATCTACCTGATCAACGGGGGTTTATAAGACTATATTATCCATCGGTATAGCTTCAGGTAGCTTCAATGGACCACGATGGACATTCTGTGGCATGTTGGATTGTTTTGGGTCATCCAGGAACTCCCGGAAGTCATGGCCAGGATATCTACCGGATCAACGGGGGTCTATATGGGTGAATTAACCATCGGTATAGCTTCAGATAGCTTCAGTGGACCACGATGGACATCCTGTGGCATGTTGGATTGTTTTGGGTCATCCAGGAACTCCCGGATGTCATGGCCAGGATATCTACCGAATCAACGGGGGTCTATATGGGTGAATTAACCATCGGTATTTCTTCAGATGGCTTCAGTGGACCACGATGGACATCCTGTGGCATATTGGATTGTTTTGGGTCATCCAGGAACTCTTGGAAGTCATGGCCTGGATATCTACCTGATCAATTTTCATCAATTTTCTAAACTGTTTTCTAAACAATTTTCTAAACAATTTTCTTAACTGTTTTCTAAACAATTTTCTAAACAATTTTCTTAACAATTTTCTAAAGATTTTTTTATAGAATTTTCTCAAGAATTTTTTGAAGAATTTTCTAAACAATTTTCTAAAGAATCTTCTAAACAATTTTCGAAACAATTTAAGAAACAATTTTCTAAACTGTTTTCTAAACAATTTTCTAAACATTTTTCTTAACAATTTTCTAAAGATTTTTTTAAAGAATTTTCTTTGGAATTTTTTGAAGAATTTTCTAAACAGTTTTCTAAAGTTTCTAAAGAATTTTCTAAAGAATTTTCTAAAGTTTCTAAAGAATTTTCTAAACAATTTTCTAAACAATTTTCGAAACAATTTTCTTAACAATTTTCTAAAGATTTTTTCCAAAGAATTTCCTCAAGAATTTTATCTAGATTTTTTTTGGTTCCTGTTTGAAATGCATAATTATCTTAAGATTTTATTAAATCTCTGTATCTCAGGGTTTTACTTACTGCATGTTATTTATTATGTTAATGCTGGAATTTCTTATTAAAAAGGCCGTCGAAAAATGTTCACTAATCTGAATTCCTCCCATCAACCTTAAACCTTTGTTAGTACTTTCAAAAATAAAAATCAATAAATTTAAGATGCATACGAAATTTCAATTCGTGTTTCAATTTTTGAAAATTTGAGTATTTTCGGAAAAAAATCAGTAGTTTGTTAAAATTTTAGTATTTAGTACAAACTTTATTATAAGTTTGAAAAGTTTTGAAAATTTGAGTGTCTTCGAAAAATACGGTATTTGGTGAAAATTTAAGTATTTTACAAATATATTTTAATAAATTGAAAAAAACATACAAAATTTAGGATTGTTTGATATTTATATTGCAAATTAAAAAAATTGGAGTATTTTGGAATAAATACAGTATTTTGTGAAACTCCAATATTGTTTAATACCTTACAAAATTTTGGAAATTATGGAAACATGAGTAACAATGTAAAAAAAAAAACATACAAAATGTTGCTTCGTTTGATACCAATACTATGAAATTATAAAAATTTGAGTGCTTTCGAAAAATACGATTTATTGTGAAAATTCCAGTGTTGACAAAAATAATTTTATAACGTAAAAAAAACCACACAAAAATTTGCTACGTTTGATACCCATACTGCAAATTATTAAAATTTGAGTATTTTCGAAAAATTACGGTATTTTGTGAAAAATTTTGAGTACATATTTATTTATGAAACTTACTACATTAAAAAAAAAACATTCTTAGTGAAAGCATTGAAAATTTAACATGATATGATTTAATCGATTTTAGAAAGACTAAAAAAGTCCATTATCGGCAAAAATATTATTGCTGATAAAAAAATCGAAATAATGATAACGATAACGATAGATTATCGTTATCTTCCCATAACCATTATCGATATCGTCAGATGATAATTTTATCGATTAACAGCCTTGCGCTGTATCTTATTTTTCCGTTTTTTTTGTGTATTTATTGAATATTTTTTGTCGATTTATGGTGGTATTTTAAATTCACAAAATGTCTTAAAAAAGCTTTCACCAGGACTTTTCATACAATCTACCACAACAGGACACTTTTCGAACCCAACAACTTCCACCAGAGATATTCAGTGAGGAAGGATGCTTGGTTGATGTGCGCACCATCAACATTGCCATCATTATCGTCGTCATCATCGTTGCAATCAACATCAATGGTCAGAATAAAGGTCAGAATTTATTTTAATGAAGCAGCATGCTGACCCTGTTCTGAAGGCGTGCTTCCGAATAAAAGGGATAATCATTGATTTTCTGTTTTATTTTGTGCTCACTGAGTTAATACTGGTAGAATAATTAATGCTGTTACGAGGAAGTAATAAAGTTGCATTTTTTTTGAAACAGTCATTGAGCGGAAAAACTCAATCAAATACTGCAAATATGTATTAATCAATTTCGAGCTGTACAAAAATGCGTCCTCAACTCAACTTGTCCAAAAAGCACAAACGTCAAAATAGAATTTCGACGAATTCGCCATATGCAGAAGCCAAATATAATTTCGTTTTGTTGGATACAAATGAATAGTTTTCATGCTGATGATGTTTTCAAACTCAACTTACAGTCCTTGAACTTCAAACCAGATATTGCTCAGGAGATTGTTCACGACAGGCTTATTCCCATCAGCATGGAACCTGAAGTTGGAATGCCTTTCATTACCACATCCAATCTGTATGTTTAGCCAACCATCTCTCTTATCGACTCTAGCTGACCGGCAAAGCCGACCGGACCCCGAACCTGCATTCGACTCGTGTCGGTTCAGATTACAGACCATTCCAAACCGGCTTCTGCTTCTGATGCTACTACTACCCCGGTAAAGTCCAACCAGCTGACCAGTATCATTATCATCATCGCAGATTCCCTACTCCTCCTCCCCCACCTCTCGTGTAGACGACCCGGTTTCCAAGATGCCAATAGCAGAGGCCTAACCTGGCATTAGCAACGGCTTCAATGGTCCATATCCAGGTCAGGTTGGCGTTCTTGTTGTTGTTGTTCGCCACACGCCATACACAAAAAAGGGTGAGCCCAAATCGGTAAACAACCCAACCGAAATAGCTTTTCCCGAGGCTGCCACTCCCGAAAAAAATGAAAATGAAACTACCTGTCACTTCGAACTATACATTATTGGCCCTGAGCTGTCAGCCCCGTCCTGGCACAGGGAGAAACAAAGAAACACGGCGGCGGCAGCGATTGTCCCCCTAACCCTTCTCAAAGACTGGTGGTGTTGACTTTGGGACCAGCAAGGTCTTCCTTGGTCCTGTCAACCCCAGCCGCCAAGTGGAACTGGTTGGATCCTTGTAGCGATTATCGCTTTCGGACTATCCGGCTCTGTCGGATGTCTTGTGTCTGAATTTCTTATTTCATTTGATAAAAGTTTTATTTACACCGTTGGCGTCGCCGTCCCTTTTGACTTGGCTGATGGCTGTGATTTGAAGCCAAAAAGATATCTCTTGGTGAAGGGAGCGAAATGCCAAAAGACATCAGAAAGCCACTCTTAAGGAATCGGGGAACTATTCTGTTTTTCAACAATTTCTCCATTTTTCGATTTCAGATAGTTCGAGTTTAAATTATTTATAACTCAGAATATTTATTATTTCAATATTGAATCGTATTTAGATAAACTTTGATAGGTTTTTTGTGCTTGAGCGGAATTCTTCTTCAACATATGTAATTCAAGTTTCTCTAAGATTTTTCAAAATTGATACTTATTTCTTATTTTTAAAACTTGACCAAGAATGGTACAAAATCTTATACTAGCGATATGCATTTTTAAATAAAAGACGATTTTTGGGAAAAAATAGAAAAAAAAATATCAAAGTGAATTCAAAAAATACTTTTAAGATGCATAATCAAACTTGTGATCTCAAGTAACATGCCATTTTTTTCTTATAAAAGTCACCGTTTTAAAATTAAATGTAATTGTCTATAAAGGAAAAGAACCGCTGCAAAAAATATATACTAAAAGCTGATGAAATTTCCTTCACTTTTCTATTTTGACTTCTTTGATCTGCTGGTGAAAAGTATGAGTTTTTCTTAATGTCATCTAATTAGCTCTAATTTTCCAACTCTGAACTGAAACTTTTGTGAAGTTTTCTGCTCTATAAGAATGATTCTGAAATTAAAAATCAAGCCTAACGTTTACATAATTTGATTTTACGTTTATTTACACTGAAAATTGTACCAATAACGTCATAATTCGAAATCCGGACACTAAGTAACATTAGATTTTGTTGTAGCTGGCAATAAATCATGTAATAAGTTGGAAATGTAGACATATCATCAGGATGTAGCATAAACAGTTAAGGCGTCATCCATAAAGTATGTCACGCTCTAGGGGAGGGGAGGGGGGGTCTGAGAAAGTGTGATTTTGCGTGTTATAAGTATAGGGAAAGCGTGACAAAGGGGGGGAGGGGGGGTAAATTTTGGCTGATTTTATCGTGACGTACTTTATGGATGAAGCCTAATGTTAAGAGAATGCATGTAAAATAAGTCTTTTCTGATCATTTTTCTTCAGATTTCTAAAATTTATTCTGTGAACACTCGATTTTGCACAAATTTGGACTGAAATTTTAGTAAGTGCCATTCTTTAGATCTCAAATATGCTGTTTACCTCAAAACAATTGATATTTTGTTTCAAAGTTTGCTAGAATCTATAAGAACATTCATCCAAAACTTTTCTTATGTAAAAAAATCCGAAGAATCGATTGGTCACTGTGAGAATCTACGGAAATTATCGTAAGGACCGTTTAAGGCGTTTTACGCTGTTTTTATTAGTTTTAAATATGTTCCTGAAATGTTTAATGGTTTGACATAAATTTTCCTTCTCTTTCTCTTCTCCATTGAAATGAGTTTCAGGAACATTTTGCGGGTTCTCGCTGAGGTGTCCGGGATCCGAAGCGTACTGGAATTCGAAGCATGGCGTTAGTTTCCAAGATGTAATATACAAAAAATTACCTGAGATGCCTATAACTTGAAGAACAAACAATTTATAAAAAAAGTGAAGTCTTTTTTGATTACCATTTTCATCATGCACCTCAATTTGTTTTTTTTTTTTTTAAATTCGGTTGAGTAGTATATTGGATTGTTTTTCCAAATTTTATGGGTTTTTCAACAATGTATCAAAATTTTAATATTTGTATTTATGAAATTCAACATTTTTAGACTTTTGCTAAATTATTAGGGCATATTCAAAATCGGCGGACAAAATTGCATGGAAAAACATATTGTTGCACAATATTCGAATTCCGTTATGGTGGTTTAATTCATGTTTCCATATAAGACCTTTGAGCAACTCTCTACGAAATCGGCCGATTTCGACCATTTTTATTTTTTGTATTTTTTTATTTGACTCAAACTTTGTGGGGGCCTTCCCTATGACCAAATAAGCTATTTTGCGTCATTGGTTCACCCATACAAGTATCCATACAATTTTGGATGCTGTCCATACAAAAATGGCATGAAAATATTCAAACAGCTGTAACTTTTGAGTGAATTTTCTGATAAATTTGGTGTCTTCGGAGAAGTTGTAGGTATTGTTGAGGACTTTTGAGAAAAAAGTAGGTACACGGAAAAAAAAATTGCAGATTTTTTTATCAACATCTTTTTTTAACTAAAACTCAATTTCCCAAAATACATATTTTTTGATTTTCGAGATTTTTTGATATGTTTTAGGGGAGAAAAATCCGCAACTTTTGAGCCATAGAGAAACATGGTCAAAAAATCCGCCGCCGAGTTATGAATTTTTGAAAAAATAGTGATTTTTGGAAAAAAAAATAAGTTTCATGCAAAAACAAGTTTTACATTACTTTTTAATGCAAAATTAAATTTGCAATCGAAAAGTACTATACAGATTTTTTGATAAAGGGCTCCGTTTTCATGATATAGCCACCAAAAGTTTGATTTTAGCGAAATATTTGCAGTTTTTCAATTTTGAAAAATAGTGACCATGAGTGACCATTTCTAAAAAATATTTTTTTTGAAAAGTTCAGAAAATTTGCTATAAAATTGTCTAAGAGACATTGAAGATTGGACCTTGGGTTGCTGAGATAGAGCCGCTTTAAGAAAAGAAACACGAAAATTGAAGTTTTCTAAATCTCACCAAAACAACCCACCTTTTTCTAATGACGATATCTCAGCAATTTATGGTCCGATTTTCAATGTTAATACATGAAACATTCGTGAAATTTTCCGATCTTTTCGAAAAAAATATTTTGAAAATTTTTAAATCAAGACTAACATTTTAAAAGGGCCAAATATTGAATATTACGCCCATTATTACATATTTGGTCTTAGGGAAGGCCCCCACAAAGTTTGAGTCAAATAAAAAAATACAAATAAAATCCATTTCCGGTTTTGGTAGAGAACTGCTCATTTTCAAACTAAGATACCTCGAGTTCACCCCTATCCAATACAACCTGGCGCTTATAATTTGTTTTTTTTTCAGATATTTGAATTTTAAAATTGCATCTTTTAAACCTTAAAATGGCTGTAACTTTTAACCCTTCAGTGCCAAATGACAGTTCAAAAAACAAAAATGTTTGTTTTTTTTTACCCTGAAAGTGTCTCGAATATAACTTTTCTCTAAAACTTTGCCCTGAATTGCTACGTTCAAAAACTGAATCCTGAGAATTCGCTTCGATGCTTTCTTAAAATTTGGTCGTAGATAAAAAATAATCCTGTATAGTTAGAAATTAAAAACACTCTAATCGTGAACCACCTTAATTAACAATCAAGCAACAACTCTTCTAAAAACACCACACAAATTCAGAATGGCACTATTTGGCGGAAAATCCATGTTCCACTTCATTTTGCGATCTGGACCACTGTGCATAGGGAAGAGATGCAAAGACAGAGTTTCTGTTAAAAAAGAAAATAAAAATACAAAAATAAGTTGATTTGTGAAAAAAGTTATAAAAGAAAAACTACATGGCTTTCTAGTTATTAAAATGTTTACATTTGATGAAACTGTTTTTAGAAAAAGATTTTTTAAAGTAATTTCTAGTTCTATTGCCAACTATGGGATTTCAAACGAGCAAACAACAAACAAAAAATTTAAAAAAGAAATTGCGGGGCAAAAGAGAGCATTTCTTAATCTTGAAGTTTTTTTTAATAGCTTAAAATTAGTGCCGTCATCAGGGGTGACATTGGGTCTGAGGGAAGGATTGGGTCATACAAATTTCAGCATTTATGTATGACCCAATTCACCACTCGTGTCACGTTTGTTCTGAACAATTTAGGTAGCTCACACAACCTTTTCTTCTTTTTCATTCCTAACTTATGCTAGCATAAATAAAAGTTTCCACCTCGAACAATTCCACGTTCCTGCTTCATGGCTCACTACGCCATCCTTTTTTGCGCAACATTGAACAACACAGTAGCACGAGGACGCCCTGCTACGTGTTCCATCATAATCTGGCCGGATTTCGGTGGCGGACAAACACGCTCTCCGGCACGTGGTCAGGTGCACCCGAAGAAGCGCATAATGCAAAACACTTGACGAAGTCCCCCACTCCCCGCTTTCCGCCCCTTACCAATTCCCTACGTCTAATTTCTTCAGTGAATCCCAACATTTTCTTGTTTTTTTTTTCATTCTAGTTGTTTGCAGGATGACAGAGAGCTTTTGGCTTTGTTCCTTGTTTCCGGGAGCTCAGATGTATGCCAACTTTGCCTTCTTCTCACTTTAATTCGCATGCCTCTAGTGTGGAGTTGATGTCACCTTTTTCTAGGAAGAAAAACAACTAGAGTTGCACCCAAAGGGTGGAGGTTAGGACCGCTGACAAGTTTGTTAGTGCACAATAAAAAGAACTGAATTGGTTGACAGTAAGATAGTTGCTAAACGCAATCTTGTTCTGTTCCTGCTGCAACTATTGATGACAGTTTCATTATGCAGAATGTGCAGAAAAGTTCACGCGTTAGATGTTAACAGATTTTCTTTGGGTGTAGACTGTAGAACTAGTCAGCACACTCGGCACATCACAAGAAAAAACTTTCGAGAGCGTCGCAACCTTGGGCACTCTCGGTACACTCTTGGATCTTTCCCCCAAAAAGAGGACGACTCCACGACGATGTTTACGCTCGGGGTTCACAAACAATCAGCAGCCCGTGAGCTCGCATGCTGAACAACAACAACAACAAAAACTGTACGAGCATTTCCCGGTAGAGGGCCCCGGTATTTGCACTGTCTTTGCCACATATGGGTATTTGTGTTTTGGGGGCATTGTAGAGTTGTTGGGCTCAGGAACAGGTGATGCACCGTGTAATCCTTGATGTACAATGGAAGGCAGCCGTCGAGCGCGCAAGATTGTTTCAACTCGATGAACTGTTTGTTTGTTCTGGGATTGTTGCTTGGTTGAAGTTGTTGTTGTTCTTGTGGATGGGGAAACCGTTACTTCATACGAGGTATCAAACTGGTGATAAGAATTCAAGAGGATACATATTTAGAGATGATCCACCAAATTTTCTTCAAATCTGTTCCTAGCAAAACAATTATCTACTAAGCACTCCTTAATCTCACAACATTCCTGGACTATATTGAAATACACTCTCTACAAGAATCTTTTTTCCAATTTATTTCCACCCCAAGAACGCCACCAAAACCAATTTGCACAAAAAGCGGGAGCGCGAGCGCGCCTGTTCAAGCGATAAATTCAGTATCTATTGGCAAATCCAAAAAAGAAGCAAAGAAAAAAGTATTTTCCCCCAAAGTTTGCGTACATCCCTTCCAAGAAAGCGGGAAACATGGACCTTCACAAACACCCCGGAAACGATTCCCAGAAAACAGCTCGAAAAAAAAAGCTGAAAGACGTTTTAAATTTTAAGTTGTTATTTTTTTCGCGAAATTCCAATGCCCGGAAAAGAAGATTAATTTGTTCTGTTCGCGAACAATGCAACAATGAACTGTTCATCCTCGGTTATGTTATTCTATGTCGAAAAAACTGCATTTTTCCGGACTTGCCATGAAAAGATGACTGCCAAAGACGGGATGCAGTTTTTCCCCTGTTTCTTTCTTCTTTTGCCCGAAATCCCTCTTGTGCTGGTTTACTTGTGCATCATCATCGTCATTAAGTTTTCGCCGGAAATGAACCCCGTCAAAAGCTGGACAGTTTGGAGGTTTTTTTTTGCTTGTGTTAGTTGGACAGTGGGAGTTTTGATGTTTGATAGGACAAAATTGTTATTTTCTTTAATATTTGCTTATAATTATTAACATTTTTTCAACCATCCAAAAATATTTTTAAGCACTTTTCGCGGCGTTATTTTGACGTCCAGTTTGATAATTGAACTTGATTTGATTGAAATTGTCCTTCGTCTCTAGTAACACAAAAATAAAATAAAAAAATTAAACATGAAAATAGTCAAGTAAAATTTAATCTAGAGTATTTTATCTCAAAATTTATTTAACCATAAAAGAGCACTAAGAGCACAGAGCTTATTCTAATAATAACACTAATTGAATTGAAATTAATTTAAGCTTTTGAAAAAAATGAGCAATTCTTTACGATAACCGGACTTTACCTAAACATTTCGTGAGGATTTTATATGATCAAAGAAGTTATTTTGAATTATTTTTTTGCCCAAGTCTCCATTTAATTTTGGCAGCCTTCCATACTAAATGGTATTTAAATTTTGGAAAAATCTGTATCACTTAAATAATTTTTTGATCGATTTCAGGCAAAGTTTGGAAAAGTTGGGCAGGAAAAAATAGTTGCGCTCAAAATATTTTTTTTTTCTTTTTGGTACTGAATTCATATTTTATGATTTTCGCAAATTTATGGACATGTTTACATGAGATTTTTTGACACATTCATATTGAATTTCCAACCTAAAAGAACTTTAGTAATTTTTCAATTGCGCACAATTTTCAGATTTTGTTGGCTCATGAGTGCTTGTTTCTGAAAATATTTGTTTAGCAATTCCGCTGTGAAACTTTCAACTTTTCCTGTCCTTCTGGAGAAATGAAATGGCCTACTTTTCCCTACCAAAAATAATAGAATGGAAAATTAGAACTTTATTTTTTTTACAGAATGTAAGTTGAACACTAGTATCGAAAAAGTAACATTTTTCAATATTTTTCTGTTTTCAACGTTGAATTTACTAAATCCATGAATGTTTGACATCAAATTTCATTCTAGGAGCGTTTTTTCGAAATTTTTCAACTTCATTTTTCGATGTAAAATCAAAATTGCAATCAAAAAGTACTTCAGTGAATTTTTGATAAAGTGCACCGTTTTCAAGTTATAGCCATTTTTAGGGGACTTTTTTTTGAAAATAGTCACACTTTTTCATTTTTTAAAATTAGTGCAAATGTTTGCCCACTTTTGAAAAATATTTTTGAAAAGCTGAGAAAATTCTCTATATTTTGCTTTTTTGAACTTTGTTGATACGACCCTAACTTGCTAAGATATTGCCATGCAAGGGATTAAAAACAGAAAAAATGATGTTTCCTAAGTCTCAACCAAACAACCCACTATTATTTAATGTCGATATCTCAGAAACCTATTTTCAATGTTAAAATATGAAACATTCATTAAGATCTTTTCGAAAAAAATATTTTCAATTTTTTTGAATCAAGACTAACATTTCAAAATTGCCAAATATTCAATATTACGCCCTTTTAAAATGTTAGTCTTGGTTAATTTTTTAATTTTTTTTTTCGCAAAGATCGGAAAATTGCACGAATTTTTCGTATTTTAAACTTTTTAAATCGAACCATTACTTGCTGAGATGTCGATATTAGAAAATGGTGGGTTGTTTGGGTTAGACTAAGAAAACATAAATTTTCCTGTTTTTAAACCTTTGCATGGCAATATCTCAGCAACTAAGGGTCGTATCAAAATGTTCAAATAAGCAAAATATAGAGAATTTTCTCAGCCTTTCAAAAATATTTTTTTCAAAAGTGAGCAAACATGTGCATTATTTTTAAAAAATGAAAAAGTGCGATTATTTTCAAAAAAAAAAATACCTGAAAATGTCTATAACTTGAAAACGGTGCACTTTATCAAAATTTCACTGAAGTACTTTTTGATTGCAAATTTGATATGACATCAAAAATGAAGTTGAAAAAATTTTGCGACCAATATTTCGATTTTTTGAAAAAATCAGTGTAGATTAAAAAACTTATAAATCATTCAAAGATTTTTTGCACAACCTGGAAATTTCTGAAAAGTTGGCATTTGGTGTCCCCTAAAACATGTCAAGAAATTAAAAAATAATTAAAAATAGTGTTTTTTTGCAAATCAAGTTTTAGAGACAAAAAGTGAAATTAAAAATCACCAAAAAAATTTTACCGTGTATCATTTTTTCAATGTAGTCCATATCCATACCTACAACTTTGCCGAAGACACCAAATCGATCATGAAATTCCTTCAAAAGATACAGATTTTTGAATTTTCATACATCATTTTTGTATGGACAACTGCCAAATTTGTATGGAAAATTATATGGACAAACTAATGATGCAAAATGGCTTTTTTGGGCATACCGAAGACACCATAAAAGTTTCAGTCGGATTAAAAAATACAAAAGAAATCGAATGACCTAAATCTGAGAGAACTGCTCAGCTATGATTTTCAAGATTTTTTTTTTTAGAGGGAAGGGGTAGAGCTTATTGAGGCAAATGGCATGGAATTTATGAAAAAAGGGACTTTTAAACTTTGTTTTCAAACAATTGAATTCATCTTGACAAACTTCCTTTTTATGATTTTCAGTGGAAAAAAATTGCTACCTATTGACTTGTATTGTTTAATTTTTTGGTGAAAATCAGGCTGATTTTTTTTAATAGTGTTGATAACACACCCCTTTTTCTAAAAACATTGTGTTGATCAACGTCTTAAAAAAGTAATTCTCTACGATTTCACAATTTTGTTCGGGATATTTAAATTTAAATTGTGTGATTTAGATGAAGCTTTTTCCATGCATTTCCTAAAAGAAGAGATTTAGCATCTTTCTCTTTTCCTATTTTTAAGTTTTTAAAGCTAAATCAAATTTGAAATTTTAAAGTTCCTTCTATTTTCGTTTTTGCATTTAATAATTGCTTCTTGCTTTTCTTTCATTAATCCCATTGTTAAAAATTTTATTAGCTTCCAATCAGAATTGAACCTAATGCCTGTGGTCTCTTGTACAAAGCTTACTGGGATTCTTATCTTATTAGAACAAGAGAGCACAAAGGCATCGTTAAGCGGATATTTAAAAATAGAAAAATAGAAATCTCCCCCCAAATGACTGTGGCTTTGGGGCGCCTTGACGATCGATCAGAAATTTTTTTCTCAAAAATATTTTCTAAACATGTTTATACGGACAGCTGTCAAATTTCCAAACTATCAAATTTAACATTTTAAACTGTATTGGTAAAATTGAAAGAAATTTCACCATTTTGACCAATTTCATGCCCCTCTTTCCCCACTGTCCCACCCCTCAGCCTCCTACAGTGCGCGGTCCATCAGTGTACGACATGCCAGCTGACTTGGCTTTCTCCCTGGCCCGAAAGCAACAGCAAAAAAAAAGTGCATCGCATTATGTATGAACCCTTAAGACGCACATCCCCCTGCCGGGGGAATCGAGGGCAAAGAGAGATGGCACACAAAAAGTGGCCAACCAACATTTGCTGGAGCGGAAAATTTGTACCACCCTCTGCAAATCCCGTGCTGCCGCCACGGGACCTACTGGAGGAGGTTCAGCGCACAAAGATCCTCTTGAGCGCTAAGCAGCAAGCAGTGTTGCCACGTCATCAAACCAAGGCACTTCTTCTGTGCTGGGAGAGTAATGTATGCAGAAAGCTGACCAAAAAAAAAAATGCCCCGGTTGAGGGGGTGGGAAAAGCTTGGGGGAGGGAGGGGTCGTTTCCTGTCAGGACGCAGTAAAAATGCTGACTTTGAACTTTTTTTGCGTCCTGCCAAGGATGCTGCTGCTGGTCTAGAAGGAGCATTACGACCGATTGACTACGCTCTGTACATATTTTTTCTCTCCTTTGGCAGCATTAGTCGAGGATGAGAGATTTATTTTTTATTTCGCATATATTCACGTGGTTCAAAGGATGAATGAGCTGAGGGCAGCTCAAGGGAACAAAAATGGGAAGAAAAAATGAAACGGAAGAAAAACATCAAGCCAGGGTGAATGATATGTGTTTAAGGATACTGTGGAAAATGTAAAATTTTGCCAAATTTTCCTCGAATTTCTCCCAGTGTGTCCCACTAACTGACAGACAAAAAATCGTCTGCGGAAAGTGATTTCGGGAGCACAACTCGTTATTCACTGGTAATTGCAACGTATTGCCCTTTTTTGAAGGTCCAAACTCGTTGCGGGCGAAATGATGGCGCCTGGGAAGACATTTTGCAGGCAAAACTTACGGCTTTATTGGGGTGTGCTTTTTTGTACCTCCTCACATGGTGAGACATTACTGAGCATGTTTGTGGGGTGCTTACCTGGAAAAGAGAAGGGAAAACGTATTACCATTAAAAAGAGGTTTATGAAATGGCTGATGTTTGCAGGATTTGTTTTGGGAAGACACATTATTGTGAGTCAAATTTATTTTTTTTTTGTTGTGATTATTTGGAACAGAATAATTGAGACAGATAAAAAGTAAAAGTGAAAACTTCAAACAATCTTGGCGGAGAAACAACGCTGGATGGACAATCATACTTTTTCGTAATTTCACTGCCGGTCAGTGGATTTTATATTGGAAGTTCAATTAATGTCACAAAATACTCACTTTGATGACAGGACAAATTCCCCTGAACACCAAACGACCACCAAATGTCAATAAACCCAACACTGACGGGGTTGCGACTCAAATTGAACCGCTTCAAAGATGATTAATTCGCTTTCACCAAACCCTCGACATCAAACACATGAAATGACAAAACCACCACCCACAATCACCACCACCACGACATGTGACGGAATTTCGCGGTGAACGTGTGTGTGTGTGTGTGTCGACAATTCAATCCCTTCGTCAGCAAACAAGCCCTCCCGTCTTGACAACAACTCTTTAGCATGGTTGGGGTTGGCTGTGGGAGGTGCTGCGCTGTCACAAAAGTACACGATTAATGAATTTTTAATTATTTCTCATGCTCTCGTATGCTGAATCGTGTCTCGTGCGGTGGCGTAAAATAGGTTATGTTTGCGAAACTTCACTCCAAATATTTTGGGTGGGGGGAGATTTTTATTGATTTGGGGTGTGGTGGCTTATTTATAGAAAAGCTCGAGACAGCATAAATTTGCTGAGCTTGGGGAGGCGTTTGAAATTGATTTCCCCGTTTGCGCGATTGAACTGTGATCCAGATATACAGGTACAGACTTCACAACTTGGAAGCGTTTAGCAAAAAGTAATAAATCATGGCTGCTCACTGCCTGCAAACCACCACATATTACAGCCAAAATCAAAACTGGCACCACTCGACTGGGAGGTAAAATTTAATTATGATTGATTTCTGACTGGCAGCTATGGTACGGCGGAGGTACGGCGCTAATTAATACTTGCAGGTGCAATTTGGAGCAGCAACGTTGATGGCACAGTTGGGCATAAAGTGGGTGCTTTTTAGAAGGGTAAACATGATTTTGTAAACTTTGTTACAACAAATTTTAATTTACTCGATTTAAAAAAAAACCTGGGGAAATTCTCGTATGTTTGGCAGGTTGAGAACTCGCACTAACTCCATCCAATTTGCTGATTTCACTATTCAAACAACTAATTTGCACAACTTTTGATAAAAACTTGCTTGGAATTGTCGATCGATTTGGCGTCTTCAGCAAAGTGGTAGAAATATGACTCTTTTTTATTTTTAAATAATTTTCTTATGTTTCAGAGGATCAAAAACCATAAATTTTGAGCTTTATTTTTTTTGTTAAATGGATTTTTTTTTGAAAATATGGAAATTTTGTAAAATTTTATATTATTTCAGATTTTAATCTTGAATAAAATTTGTAATCAAAAAGTATTTTAGAGCAATTCAATGTCAAATAGGCAATCGGTTGTACCTGACCCTTTCCGATTTCAATAAAATTTTGTAAACATGTTATCCTACACTTATGTAAGCCATTCGATAATGACATTTGAGGAGAGCGTAAGTGTTTTCAATATTTTGTGTAGTTCGGAATATAAATAAAGCCAACGAAGCCGATGCATCGTATCAAAAAGTGGTCAAAGATAAACTTGTGGAAAAATTTACTGGCTTTCCGAAAAAAATACACTGAAAGAAAAAAACACGCCACTTTTATGATTTTTATTTTATTTTTTATATTTAAGTCTAATTTCAAGGTAAGCCCTCGATTTTTTTTCGTTCTATTTTTTTAGAAAATAGCCTAAGATGTTGCAAAAAGACTCATGAAAAATGCAAGATGGAGAAAACTTGTTTTTTAGAAATGTTCTTGAAACGTCAACATTTTCAAAACCCGATACCGGGATTCGATTTTACAGACAATTTTACATAAAAGTCTCCATATTGATCATTGCCCTAAGTCCAATCCTTTTGAAGTTACAGCGGTTTTAAAAGTAAAAATGTTGAAAATATTTTTTTAATGGGTTTTGGCAATTTCTATATGACAAACTTATTTTTTTAGTCTCGAAATTATTTTTACCGGAAAGTTCGTCTAATTTCCCATAGAATTGTCTTCGATGACTTTTCAAAATAACTCGTTTTTTGATAAAAATATTTTCGAGACTGAAAAATCAAGTCTGTCACATAAAAATTGCCAAAACCATACAAAAAAAAAAACAAGTGACGAATGACCTCTCTAGGTTAAAGTCACGTTAATAAAATAAATAACAACATACAAAAACTATTTTTTCAACTTTTTTTTTTTAAATCACTGTAACTTGACAAGGGCAGTGGTCAATATGGAGACTTTATGTAGAATGGTCTGGAGAATCGAATCGGTTTTAGAAAATTTTAACGTTTAGAGCATTTGATAAAACAGTTTCACTAAATGATTTTTGTATTTTTCTACACCCAAACGGTGGTCGCATGATTGTGATGCATGGCGGCATAAAAGTATATCAGAATCTGCATGAAAACTGTCCTCATGCATTTTTTGCGATATAGGGGTATGACCGCCCGTGTGGATCAATCGGACCGCGCACTGGACTCACAATCCAGAGGTCGCCGGTTCGAATCCCGCGGCGGGCGCTCTAAAATTCTTTGTGTAAATATGGGTATTCGGCGCCGTCGCTCCGTGCCATACTTTCATACACTTAGGAGCCCAGGGCGGCGAAGCCCTTGTAGTTAAAAGGAAGAAACTAGTGGTTGGTACTAGCAATGGTGGCCGACAGCTATAAAGTCAACTTCGTTTTCGTTTCGGTATGACATTTTTGCCCGTTACCGACAATTATCGACATTACCGACGGCTTTTTGTTTGTATTTCACAAAAAAAAACACTTATCAGAACGAGAATTGAACCACCAACTTCTTGGTTATTGATCCGACACGCTACCACCGCGCCATGGACGTTTGTTGAAATGTGAGTGAAAAAGCACCAACGTATTTTTCTCTTTGAAGTGTTGCTCGGGGACGGGCCAGCATTATATGTGTTGGTGAGAACTGCAGATCGCTGAAATGTTTACACGCGGGCAAAAATGATCTACGGGCTTGCTACAAAAAATGTTATAAAATATGACATTTTCTGCAGCAAATCCACTGTTGCAGATTTTGAGATATGAGCAATTCTCGCTGAAACCGTCCCACTAGATGCACATGTTCTCAAATCGTTACGGCAATGTTCTCATTCGATTCAGCGCACCAAAAAACCATTAAAACAACCTTCGAACCAATGAAAATGTCAGCCGTTAGCCACCTGTAAACAAAAACTTGTATTGAACTATGGATTTTTTCGAAAAAATGCCCTAATTTGGAGAAATGATATCTCCCAAAATACATTACCAAACATCAAAAAGTTATATATCGTTGGAAAGGTAATCGCGAGGGCTTTCTATTGCACTTTTAAAAACATTTCAAAAATTATTTTTTCAAGTGTAATTTTAAGGGTTTTTGAGAAACTTACTCTTAATTTTGAATTTTGACCGTGTTCGCAACCACTAATCATTACGCAACCATTTTCATTCGAAAGATTGGAAGATTTTGCATAAAATCAACTTGAGAAAAGTAGTGTAATGAAATAGTTTTCGTATAGTTATTAACGGATGAAAGAAATTGGTAAAATTTCAGTTAAAAATAACCAAAGCTCAGACTTCAGAAATGAGCCTAATTTACAGTCAAAACAAAGCAGGATTGTATTTGAGCCGAATGTGCAGTCATATGAGGTAAATCTGGACATATAGGATGAATAGGGACAGCTATTTTAACTATACTTTCACTCATCAGATCATATTTTTAAATTGTTTATGTAAAAACATACATAAACAAACAAGTTTCTAAATTTTAAGCTTTTAAGTACTCTGAAAACTAATGTCCTTACTTAGACTGTAGTCTCGATTCGCCACATTACACTGAAGTAATATTTTATGTACAGAATTTGTTTTGGGAAGATCTGCTTTATTTGTATAACCTCAATCGTGCACAAAAAAGTGCAAAGTTGAAATCAATATTTTTTGATCAAGTTAAAATTGTATGGGGCTGTTGATACCATAAAAACAAGCAAAAAACTCGATTTTTGTACTAATTGGACTACGCCCTTTTATTTGACACCACCCCAAAGTTTCACTTTTCTGCAAACAATGTTAAAAACCTTCATTGACAAACTGCGATATCTCTGAAACCGCAAGCCGTACAATGTCGAGTCAGAACTTACTAGAAAGATAATTAGACGTGGAATAAATAAGTGTAGTCAGTTTTTCAATTAAAACTTTTTTCAATGTACCGTAAAACGGGGTGACTTTGATAGCCGGGGTGACTTTGATAGGTTTGCGATTTTTCCGCAAAATGAAGAGTACAATTAAAATACGTAAGGAATGGTTCAGAAACATACTGACCGTGGTAGAGAAGTGTTCAAAGTACCTCATGAAGAACTTTTCATAAATTTTTAATAAGTTTATAAAGTTAGTTAACTATAGTTAAGAAAATGTGGATGAAAGTCATTATTTTAAACTTCTCAAAGTGTCATGATTTTCTCAATGAACATGATTTTTAATCGGAAAATGGAATGCATTTTCGGATTCTTTGGACAATTTTCCACTAGGAGAAGGTTAAATAAGTTTGTAAATAATAAATAATATGTGTTTTTGAAACACAATTTAAAAAAAATCTCCAAATTTATAGGCAAATTCAGTTGAACAAATGTCATGTAAAATGTGAAAACTTGTGATTCGTGCTTCGAATTCAGTATAAAATGCAATATCAATCGATGATTTTATAAACAAAACAATTTTTAACAAATTTCAGGCAAAATTCAGACTTTTTAACAATTTTACCTAAAATTTATATGTATTTTGTTAAAAAGCTTCTAAACTTATTTAACTTAATATAAACATTGATTTTTTTTTCTTACAAACTATATCAGCTACTTTAGTGATGGTACATTTAACGTACAAATAAAGTTTGAACATCTTAAATATGATTTTAACAAGAAAAACTATGACTATCAAAGTCACCCCGGAATTAAAACCAGGAATTTTTAACGTAACTATTTTTCTAAACACTATTGAAAAAACTTTTTTCTAAAATAGTGCATGGACTTTGTGTGGCCTACCCCAGTACATGTTTTAAAAATAATAATCTTGAGAAAAACCTTACCTGTTGGAAAATGTTCTAAAAACAAATTGAAATCCTATCAAAGTCACCCCGGTTTACGGTATTTATTTTGCACAAATGAAAATTTTTAATTTGGTTTTTATATTGAGAGTAATTAAAAATTAAAGTTAAATGAATCCCATTTTTTTTTACATAGAATAGAGAAGTGCGGGGCAAAGGTACGCACCTAGTGACAATCATTCTGTTACCGATGACCATAACATATTTTGGATTCGTTGTATATACCAAATTGTACCCTTATCACTTGCTTTCAAAACGTAGTACTAGAATTCACCTCAAATTGCTTTTATGTCGAGAACCAGGCAAATACTCTTAAAAAATAAGTGCGTAGCTTTGCCCCGTGTGTGGAGTAAAGGGATTTTCATTTTTTTTTGTTTTAATTTAGTTAATTTTTCATTCAGTTTTCAATTGGGGGTGGTTTTTAATCTCAAATTTTGGTAATTTTATCGTAAATTGACTTGTGTCTAATAAAAGGGCGTAGTCCAATTAGTACAAAAATCGAGTTTTTTGCTTGTTTTTATGGTATCAACAGCCCCATACAATTTTAACTTGATCAAAAAATATTGATTTCAACTTTGCACTTTTTTGTGCACGATTGAGGTTATACAAATAAAGCAGATCTTCCCAAAACAAATTCTGTACATAAAATATTACTTCAGTGTAATGTGGCGAATCGAGACTACAGTCTAAGTAAGGACATTAGTTTTCAGAGTACTTAAAAGCTTAAAATTTAGAAACTTGTTTGTTTATGTATGTTTTTACATAAACAATTTAAAAATATGATCTGATGAGTGAAAGTATAGTTAAAATAGCTGTCCCTATTCATCCTATATGTCCAGATTTACCTCATATGACTGCACATTCGGCTCAAATACAATCCTGCTTTGTTTTGACTGTAAATTAGGCTCATTTCTGAAGTCTGAGCTTTGGTTATTTTTAACTGAAATTTTACCAATTTCTTTCATCCGTTAATAACTATACGAAAACTATTTCATTACACTACTTTTCTCAAGTTGATTTTATGCAAAATCTTCCAATCTTTCGAATGAAAATGGTTGCGTAATGATAAGTGGTTGCGAACACGGTCAAAATTCAAAATTAAGAGTAAGTTTCTCAAAAACCCTTAAAATTACACTTGAAAAAATAATTTTTGAAATGTTTTTAAAAGTGCAATAGAAAGCCCTCGCGATTACCTTTCCAACGATATATAACTTTTTGATGTTTGGTAATGTATTTTGGGAGATATCATTTCTCCAAATTAGGGCATTTTTTCGAAAAAATCCATAGTTCAATACAAGTTTTTGTTTACAGGTGGCTAACGGCTGACATTTTCATTGGTTCGAAGGTTGTTTTAATGGTTTTTTGGTGCGCTGAATCGAATGAGAACATTGCCGTAACGATTTGAGAACATGTGCATCTAGTGGGACGGTTTCAGCGAGAATTGCTCATATATTTTTCCTTTGGGTGTAGATGAGTTGCTCCATCCTGCATTCTTCATGAGTCTTTTTGTAACACCTAAGGTGATTTCCACCAAAAATTTGAACGAAAAAAATAATAATCGTGGGCTCACCGTTAAATTTGACTTTTAAAATAAAAAATAAAAAAAATTTAATTAGAGTGGCGTGTGTTTTTCTATCAGTGTATTTTTGTCGGAAAAACCCTCAATAAACACTTACGCCCTTTTCAAATATCATTATCGAGTGAAACTGGATCCATGTACACAAAAATGGCTTACATAAGTGTAGGATAACATGTCTACAAAGTTTCATTGAAATCGGTGAGGGTCGAGAAAAAAGAACCTAAAAAAAATGTGTGGGCTGGAATTGCTCTTTACAGATTTTTTGATAAAGTTCACAGACCGAGCCACGTAGCCCAGTGGTAACGCTTCCGCCTCGTAAGCGGTAGATCGGGGTTCAAATCCCGGCTCGGACTAACACAACTGGTGATCTTTTCCCTTCTGGAATCGATTGCTTAGTAAAGGGAAGGTAGTGTATCGTCACAAACTGGACCTTATCACGACACCTTAGGGAGGCGACCTATGGAATGTTAACATTAACCTTAACATGTTCACATTAAGTTGAGAATGAAACTGCCACTGAATCCGCTTTGTAAATGCCGGCCCCGATACTCTTCAAGGGTGTTCCCCTCAGGAACTGGGAAAGATTTATTTTTTTTACTTTTCACTGGTTTTAGAGTCCAGGATTGTTGTGTTGTGTTGAAAATCTTTCATTTTCAACATTAAAATTTGGAACATTAGTTGCTGTAGTTAGAAAATATGGGAATATTTGGATGAGATATAAAATACCTAAATTTCCTTGTTTCTTTTTTAATTCGCTGTGTTTCAGCAACCAGAGGTCAAATGTTCAATGTACTTAAGGCAATTTTATGAAAATTTTCTGAACTTTTCGAAAACAAAATTTGTAGGAATGGACAATCATGGGTGCGCCAGCAATGTTGAAAATAAACGCTTCGGTGGCCAAATTGCCTATAAAAATTTCATTTTTGAAAACATGTTTTTTATGGGTTTAAATCCTGTTTAAAATTCAATTGCAAAGCACTAGCTCCCGCTACGGCCAATCAAGCTCATATTTGGGATTTGGATCAGTACGCCCACCGAAACAATCCATTAAATGCCAGCAAAAAGTTTTTGTTTCATCCGAATGGGGAACCAATGACACAAAATGGCTTCTTTAGTTGAATAAAAGGCCCATACAAAGTTGCTGTGAATTAAAAAAATGATTGTCAAAATCTGCCGATTTTGTAGAAAATTGCTTTTGAATAAATCAGTTTTGTTTCTTTTTGACAAATTTGTTAACATCATCACCCACAATGCCAACCCAAACAACTAACCGATCCAAATTTAATTTGTCAGTAAGAGCTACCTTCCTGCAATCCCGGTGCAAACAACGATATGGGGGAGGTTATCTCTAATTAAATAAGCTCCACCAGCGCATCAAGTCAATCATCGGTCCGCTTACACCGACAATTAGTGGCAATCAAGAGCCATCTCACACGCCTTCCATCATCGTCCTCGCACATGATCCGATCCCTGGCAGCCCTGAAGCAACACTTGTGGATTTACGAGGAACCCTGGAACCCTTGGTGGAAAGTCCTGAACAACACTTGAAGTGTTGTTATCAGTACACGTCAATCACCATTATCGTTCTGTGTGGTGTTCTGTTGTTGTTGAACTTGCAACGGAAACCAGTCGAAAGTGTGCGATGGGCGCGCTGCACAACCGGAAATGAAAACTGAAGTTTTCCCTCTATCGTGGGGAATCCACCGGGAGGACCTGCAACCAAAGTCACGTAGGAAATTGAAGAAAATAGTAATGCAACAACGCTGCTGCCATTGGAAATTCTAAGAAACTTGGATCACGAGCAAGCACAACTTTAAGCGCAGTGATAAATGTGTGTACGTGAAGGAACTACGACGAAAGTTTATCTTCAACGTCGTGAGAACATTTGAGAAACTATATTTGTTTTGAACGGTTTCAGTTTGTTGCTGCGAAGTTTGAAATAAATGTATGAAAAATAAAAATAATGTTCATAAATCGATAAAAAAAACACTAAACTTAATTATACAAATTGGATATGCTTCCGAGGTTCCATGATTTGTTTGCCTGACACGACATTTTATTCCGACAAAAAAATGAGCATCCTTTGCCACACCCACAAAACAGAATCACTGAAGTTGGGAAAATTGTGTCATATTTTTGGATATTTTCCCACCGTCGCCTGGGAAAAACAGGCTCTTTCGAAGTAAGTTTTTGCACTGCTGTCTGTGTTTTCTTCTTCTTTCATTTGGCAATTTATGGCGAATAACCGTGTGTGCAACTTTACCACGTAGTGAGCTTTCTATCTCTTTTTTACCTCATTTTTGGGGTGGAAAAAAAGGTTCCGGAACAGTGTGGGCCAAAACTGCTTTTCATGTAAAAGTTTCTAACAGTAGTTTTTGTTGTTTTATTTGAAGCAACTTTAATTTTTCAGTCATTTACTGCCTATTAATGAAATGAGATTGACAAAAACTACAGTGAGAAACTTTTTTATATAAAAAGCAGTTAATTCAACCACTCACAATACTGGTCAGAAGTATATGATATTGGAGGATTTGTCAAAACTCAAAATTCAAACATTGCGCGTAAATTTTCGGATGTCATATACTTTTGGCCAGCTCGTTCGGTTTTTTTCTGGCCAAAAGTATATGACATCGCATTTTTGGCGCGACGTCTCAAAAATTCAAACCGCTGAAACTTTTGTTGTTGTGAATGGATTTGGCTGAAATTTGGGGTAATATTAAGAAACTATCTCAAGATTAAGTGGAGATATCGTCAAAATGGTGATTCGGTCGGTCAAAATCGTATTTTTGACAAAAATGTCAATAACTTTGAAACGATAATAGGTAGTCAAGTTTTTCAAAAAGCATCTGAAAGTAGACATTCCGAACTGTTTGTGCTGAGAATTTCACAAGGTTTGGTCGAAATACGAGCGAACACCAGTAATTTAAATTTTGAGTCTGGTTTGACAAATCCTCCAATGTCATATATACTTTGACCAGTACTGTAGTTCAATAAACAACAACATGTAATTAAACATTTGGATGAACATCTGTTGAAAAATACGTTTTGTTATAAAGGTACACCTCCAGTCTTTCTATAAGAATATTTTTCTTAGACAAATTTGGTCGAGATCTACACCACTTGCTGACAATATTCTTGAGCGATATTTTCCCATACAAAATACAATTCTCAACAGCGACCCCTAAACCTCATTAGATTTCTCTTAAGATATAAAGTAATTTGGTATAAATATATGGATTTCACCAAATTAAAAAACTTTTTAATATAACTTTTGTTAGTTAAAGTTTAATGTAGACAAAAATGTTTCAATATGTTCAAGGCAAGTCGCTTGCAATGGAACAATCCAAAAACATGATGTTTTAATAGAAATGTACATGAGACTACGTTCCTGCCAAGTGCGTCTACAATGAGACAGTTCATGAACTCTGGCTGTAGACGTCAGATTGATCTTATATTTTGGTCAATGTTAGAACACATTAATAGAAAGAAAATGCAACAAAAAGCTCCTTAAAATATGCAAACGAAAAAAAATCGTTTAAATTTGGGAAATTTTTCAGATTTTTTTAAAATAAATTTATTCAAACAAATCATTTACGTATGCCATATTTTGAATGTTTTGAGAACTTTTAAGTTCTGGCACACATATAAACATTATACTGAGTTATATAGTTTTGAAAAGGTCTTTGAAACATTTTGTTTTTGATAATTTGAATATGAATGTATAATATACATATTTCTTAATTTTGCACAAAATGTCGCAATAAAGAAAAGAATTTTGAGGTATTATTGTTTTGCAAAAACTACAAGTATTTGGAAATGGTTTCCAAGAGGGTAATTTCGAAGTAATTCTTTTGAATTAGGCGTAATTTGAAAATACAAGTTTAATTTTGGAAGGTTGATAATTTGAATTGTTTGTGTGAATGTGTAAAAGTTCATCAACAAGATTTCTTGATTTGTTTTATGAAACGTTATGTGTACTATTTAGATATTCAAAAGGCTTTATCTTGAGAACTGTTATTCTTATCTATTTCATGTATTCAGCAAAGTGGTGCGCGTCGCAGTCCTCACGCAGGATTTTCGGTGCCGTTTCCGTCTTTGTTGTCCCCCCGATTGTGTATGTATTTCGGTCCGGGCGGTTTCGGGATGTTTGACAGTTGAGTTGGAGAATTTGAACGGTGTGCGTCGCGGTCATCACGCAGGATTTTCGTTGCCGTTTCCGTCTTTGTTGTCTCCCCGATTATGTGTGTATTTCGACTCGGGCGGTTTCGCGTTTTCGCATTTTAGTTGGTTTTATCTTTCCACAGCCGGCTGTCTAAGATTAAATCATTTATGCTAAACTCAACACCAAATAACTGGGAATAGTCTCATCCGCATACTCCGACTGATTGCCTTGAGAATGCATAATACATCACACCATTAAACAAAATTTATTGATTATTGGGTCGCATCATCATCCTCTATGTTGAATCCTGGCCATTATCCTTACCCACTAACAAAATCCCAAGTAGAAGTAGTTTTCCGGCACACGCGGGGGTGTGGATATCGTATAGAACCCACCCTTGGTAGCAGCCTGTGCTAACTAACATTCCCGTCCCATTCCCTCGAGATCTACAAACTGACATGGCGGGCGCCGTTGGTGGCCAACGACTGTTTCCTATTCGCACCGGCTCTAGTTTTGATGATCGTGATGTTTTATCTCTTCAACGCATTCATGCATGCTGTTGATAAGGGAAACATCATTTGATCGTTGAAGCGTGTGATCGGTTGTGCTGATGGGATATTATGGTCCTGTTCAGCAACGGAGAAGGACAACCATGGGTGGTCTCTCATGCTCATGCTCATGCTCATGCTCTATTTCATGTATTCAGCAAAGTTGTAGGTATTTGTTAGAACATTAAAACATAATCTATCTATACAGTAGTGCAAAATAACCATTTTTGTACAATTTTTTTTATATAAGTTTAAGATGACAAAAAATTCCACGTTACGAGCTAAAATAACATGACTTTTTAAAAACGATGAAAAAAAACGAATCGCTGATGTAACATCTGAAAATAAAGTCACATAGTTTATCGACTTCTTCAACGTTATTAAAAATCATGTATATGTTTCGAATAATTGGCAACACTAACAACCTAATTTTGACCAGTTTGTGTCATAGCTCAAAAGATGACTGTTTTTTATTTTTCCTTAGAAGTTTTAACATTACAACAACATTACCGAAGACACCTAATCGATTAGAAAATTATGTTTTTAATATATTTAAACATTTGTATCGATTAAGGAAGGCAAAAAACGTATTTTTCATGGAAAAACACTAAAAAAGTTTCAAAAACTCTGCCATGTTTTGCCAATTCTTCCATTTTAAAAATTCGTGTTTTTTTCTAACTTCGGAGGGTTATTTTTTAGAGTGTTACAATGTTCTACAAAGTTGTAGAGGAAACAATTACAAAAATGTTGATAGGCAAACATAAGGGGTTTGCTTACAGTATGTAAAAAAAGTATTTACACCCCTTGGGCACTATGCACATATTGTGATGAAACATCTAAACAATTTAATGTTGACAGAAACCTAGTACTACGTTTTGTTCAGAAACTCATGCCAGACATTTTGCTACAAAAAGCTCATGAAAAGATGATTTCTATAAAAAGTTATATAACAAATACTATTACGAAACTAAAAAAGGTGCAAAAAAAGTTTGTACACCTTTCGAAAAATTAACATAAATAATGTTATTTGTTGACAAATCACCATAAATCCAGTCTCCCAACTTCAAATAGGCATCCTTGACTGATTAAAAAAATAATTTGGATTGAATATAAAGTTTACTAACTACTTAGTATAAAAGTTTATATAACTCTGGAAATTCTATATAAAACTTATCTAAACTTAATTTTGCAAACTTTTAATTCAACTAAATGTCAATATATTACCATAGAATTGCTAAATAAACATTTTGGAGTGGGTATAACACCGTTTTGGGGGTATTTGTATCGATAGAACAGATTTTTCGTTGGAATTTCGTACCAACCCGGAATTACGTCGTCGGAAAATCCGCCGGCATCCGAACCGGTCCACAATTCTTAAGTCAACCTATGTGGCATCGGAAAGGGCATAAAATTTCCGATCTTTTGATACCCATACATCTAGGTTTTCTATAAAACCCACGATTTTAAATACCTAGGTAAAAACGTTGTTATGGTTTCGTTTGAGCAATCTGCCAAAAATGTATGGAATTTCGTAATTTTTGTTCTCGCAGATCAAACTTACTTTTTGCCCAGGTATTTTAAAACGTAGGTTTTAAAGAAAACCTAGATGTATGGGTATCAAAAGATCGGAAATTTTATGCCCTTTCCGATTCTACATAGGTTGACTTGTGAATCGTGGACTGGTTCGGATGCCGGCGGATTTTCCTACGATGTAATTCCGGGTTGGTACGAAATTCCAACGAAAAATCTATTCTATCGATACTAATACCCCCAAAACGGTGTTATACCCACTCCAAAATGTTTATTTAGCAATTCTATGGTAATATATTGACATTTAGTTGAATTAAAAGTTTGCAAAATTAAGTTTAGATAAGTTTTATATAGAATTTCCAGAGTTATATAAACTTTTATACTAAGTAGTTAGTAAACTTTATATTCAATCCAAATTATTTTTTTAATCAGTCAAGGATGCCTATTTGGAGTTGGAAGACTGGATTTATAGTGACTTGTCAACAAATAACATTATTTATGTTAATTTTTCGAAAGGTGTACAAACTTTTTTTGCACCTTTTCTATTTTCGTAATAGTATTTGTTATATAACTTTTTATAGAAATCATCTTTTCATGAGCTTTTTGTAGCAAAATGTTTGGCATGAGTTTCTGAACAAAACGTAGTACTAGGTTCCTGTCAAAATTTAATTTTTTTCATGTTTCATCACAAAATGTGCATAGTGCCCAAGGGGTGTAAATACTTTTTTTACATACTGTATAATCATCATGAATTATCGCGATTTTAGTAAAAAAAAAAGTTTTGAAAAAGTTTCTTATTGCGTTTCTCTTAGTTTCGTCGTCCGTGTCTGTCACGGGTGACGATAAACGGTCATGATCGACGACGACCAACTTTTTCAAAACTGAGATTTCAAAAAAGTGTCCACGTGGTGTATGGATGGTCACTTGGAATGTGAATTCTATGCTGAAATATACATAAAAGTGAAACTTCAATATTGCAAATTTAGCTTAATAAACATTTTATTTAGCTCTTACACGAAAAAAAATCAATTCTCGTAATCGTGAATTAAATTCACGAATGCGAGAACCACGAAGGAATATATTCACGTTTATAGCGCAAATGCACCGTACTCATGAATAAATTCCTTCGTGGTTCTCACATTCGTGAACTTAATTCACGATTACGAGAATTGATTTTTTTTCTGTGTACTGCTCATTCTTCCGTCCAGTACTGTAAATCTCCACGCATGACTTGCACAATGTTCGAAGAAGAAAAAAACCAGACAAACAGCCAAGGTAAATCACGGTTGGGTTGCGTCGCGCGCCAACGGAAAAAAAGCATAAATTCAGCAGGTTTGCTCCAGGAGGCTTCTCCTCTAGGCTGCAGCCCCAAAGTAGGCTGCCGTGTGTTTTCCAGGTGAAACTTGGCGCGCAAAATTGCCCCACCGACCGTGGTGGGAAAGATAATATACGTTTGCGAAAAATTTTTGCTTCGTTTATCTTTTATTAAGTTTTTTTTCTACGTCGTCGTCGTCGTCGTCCAAGATCTTCCGCTTGGTTGTGCTTTTTTCCGAGAAGATTTTTTCGTTGCCACGTTGGAACCACAAAGCTAGCCACCTTGTGAGCGAGATCGCCCCGTGGGTAAAATAGGAAAACTTTTCTAATTTCAGTTAATCGAGAAAGGCTCTATCTCATCCCGGTGGGAGTGGAAGATTCTTCGTGCATTTTTTGTTGTGTTTTCACCTCCGGAAGGGGGATATCCGAGCTGTCCAGATTAGATATTTTTTCCTGCAAGCAGTGGGTTGTCAACGTAATTTATGAGATTTTTCTTCATCGTTTGGTGTGGGAGTTGAAACGGGAGTGATTTCAGGTTCGTCTTCTAAGCTCAAAGATTTAACTGAATATTTTGAAGATGATGTATGAAAGGAACTGGGTGAATTACAAGATTTTTTTAGGACTGTATGCATCACAAGTCAACGTAAATCTGATTAGGATGCAGCAACTTCATCAACATTCTTCGAATTTCAATTCACTAAACAACCTGTAAACCTGCATCGCATCGCAAACAGAACCCGATCCCGAAGCTGCTGCAAACTTGCCGGCATAAATTACAATTTTAATGCAATTAACGTACCGTACACACAACCCCAAAAACACGCCATAACGTCTAATTCCATTTGCAGAGTGCACTTGCATCCAACTAGTCAGATTCCACTGAAAATCTGACTCTGTTTGGGGAGTTGCACAACAACTCGGCAAAGCTGCACCACGTGCGTTGCATAATCTCTCCAAATGCACCATGCGACCCGGCGCCCAGTACCTGATTCAAGTCATTATTCCCTGTTATAGCTGCAAATTGGCACAGCAACGACGACACTGACGAAGGACATGTCAGTAGAGTAGTCCCTGTACCAATTATTCCTGGTTTCCTGGTACTGGAAGTATTCAGGACCAGAGGGGAATTCCCTCACATAACGAATCAAGTCATTTCATCGAAAGGTCATTTCACCGACGAATTCCTGAAATAAAACTCTTCGGGTATCCTTGCAAGTCTTAGTGTTTTCATTGAACTAGTTGGTTACATAAAATTACATGTGAATTTAGAAAAAGAGATAAACACGTTTTCGGTGAAATGATCCATTCGATTGAATCACAACTTCGATTAAACGACCCATGTTTGGTGAAATGACCCAATGGGTAAATATGTCTAAAATACTTACAGAACAAGCGATCCGTTAAATGAACTTTAATGAATAATTTCAAACCAAGTTTCGTACAATCGATCTTTCGACGAAATGACCCACAACCCCCAAATCAACCATATTTTTCCCACGACCATGCGAGGATGAGTGTGTATCGCCGTCTAGATCACTGCGGTCCGGGAGCCCTTAGGATGGACATGTGTCGCCCCCCATCATCGCATAGAGCGGTTGCCACGTGCAGCTGCACGTGTAGGGCGTCCAATTTTCCCGGGTTTTGAATTTCCCGGGAAACGGGAAAAATATTTTTCAAATCCCGGGAATTCCCGGGATCCCGGGAAATTTTTGAAACATTCATAAAATCTATGATTTCATTATATTTTTTTTGTTTTCAAGCTTAAAATCATGGAAAAAGCTTAATAATATTAATTAGTGAAAATCTACACTTCAATCTATACAAGGACGACAGTTATCTAAAAGCTTAAAAGTAATGAAAAATGTTTGTTTTTTGTTAATGCTTTTTTTATCCAATGTGATTGAAATTAAATAAGTCTTCCATGAATTTATTTCTGTTATATATATTTTTTATAACATTACTAGAAAAGCTAATTTTTTTTGAAAAAGACAAATAAAGAATAAATAAAACTTATAAATAAAATTAATAGAATGATACCAGTCAATGAAAAATTGTAAAAAAAAAATTACAATCGAAATTGGGACGACAGGACGAATTTTCAAATCCAAGATGGCGACCAAAATGGCAACGATAAAATATTTAAAAAATGCATTTGGTAACCTTTAAGGCAATCAATCATTCAAATTATACTAAAATTGGGTTGCAGAATTCTAGTTTCATATCGTTTAAGGTAGAAAATATAAGGAAACATTTTTTTCGTGACTCGATTATCTGAAGTCCTATACAAACTTTCAAATAATCGAACTTTGAATAATTGAAACTTCTGATAATCGAGTTTTGTTTCTGTTCCAACGAATCGAAGCCATTTAAAACATTTTGAAAAAGAATTGACTTAAATAGCTGTCCTAATTCGTTACATTTGTCGTGATTTGCCCCAGTTTCTGGTGTTTGATGAAAAATAATGTAATATTTTTTTCAAATTTAAAATCATGAATTTACTTTAAAATATTACCCTGTCTTTCAAAAATTTATAAAATAGAATGGAAACAAAATTGAAACGTCAGGCATTTTAAAATTTTAACAATTTTCCCTAATAAGCCAAATTAATGCTGATATAATATAAAAATTTTAATGCTTTAAATTTTAATTTTTATCGATTATTAAGTATTCAACTTGTCAATTATTTCCATCACCAAATCTGAATTTCCAGACTAAAATTTGTTTTTTTTTTTCAATTTCGGGAATTCCCGGGGCAAACTATTGAAAATCCCGGGATTCGGGAATTCCCGGTTTTGGAAAAATCCCGGGAATTTTGTCCCGGGAATTCCCGGGATGGACGCACTATGCACGTGGAAATGGATAACGGGTGCACCGCCGACGACGAAGCTGCTGATGATGCAAATGATGACCATTAGCGTGAGGGGACCGAGGATGGTTTACAGGACCGGTGGAAGCTTTGGGTAAACTGAGATTAGACGCTCTGGATGGCGTGCATTCGATAATTGAAGTTTCAGCGAGCTGGTCTTTGATGTGACGTTGAAGGGGGAATTAATTTGTGCTGGGAGTGAAGCTGCGGTGCTGATTTGGGCTTTGATGATTTTGAAGCACACTTGTGGAGATATGTGATTAAAAAATGCGTTTTTTATGTTCAAAATTAGAGTACAAAGCATCGCATCAAGTCCTTTTTTTCAAAAACAACATTATTTCACTCAATGAACAGTTCTAGAAAATTAAACTAAAAAGATTTAATGAATGATTAGTTGAAAGCTGATAGAAACTTGCACCAATTTATTGATTATTTTGGTCATACATAATGTTTCGGTTTTGAACAATTCCTTAAGTGTAGATATTTGATAGAATTGTGTTATTGCTTTTTTGTTGATAGTTACTCCTTTTTTCACAGCATAACTAAATAATTTTTAACCGTGATTTTCCCTTACAATCAAAAATGCTGAACACTTTCCTTCAAATTGACTAGGAATCCAGGTTACAAGGACATTAAGCAATTCCAGTTCAAATCAGGATTTTTTCTGGTACTTTTGTACCCGACCCTCTCCGATTTCAATGAAACTTTGTAGACATGTTATCCTAGACCTAAATAAGCCATTTTGGTGTATATGGAGCCAACAGTACTCGAAAATAAAATTTGAGAAGGGCGTAAGGTATTTAAATATTTTTGTTTTTTGCAATTTAAAAATTGCTGTACCTCGAAGCCGTTGCGTCATATCACAAAGTGGTCAAAAACAAACTTGTAGGAAATTGGACGAGCTTTCTGAAAAAAATACACTGAAACAAAAATACACCCCACTTATTTGAGTTTTTTTATTTTGAAGTCTAAAACTTAAATTTAAAGGTGATGTAACATTTTTTTTTGTTCAATTTTTTGTGAAAATAGCCTAAAATGTTACAAAAAGACTCACGAAAAATGCAAGATGGAGCAACTCACCCAAAAAAATACAAAAATCATTTACTGAAACTGTTTTTTTTTCAAAAGTGCTCTAAACTTCAAAATTTTCAAAAACCGAACACGAGAGTTGATTCTCCAGACAATTTTACATAAAAGTCTCCATATTGACCATTGTCCTAAGCCAAATCCTTGTGAAGTTACAGCGGTTTTAAAAATAAAAATGTTGAAAAAATAGGTTTTTTATGGTTTTTGGCAATTTATATATGACAGACTTGATTTTTCAGGCTCGTCCAATTTTCCATAAGTTTGACTATGACCACATTTCAATTGGATGTATGGGCTTACAGATATTAGACAATTATATTGCTCATAACTGAAAACATAATATTTTCTCAGTGTAGTATAGTAACCTGGATAGTAAATTATTTTAAATCATCAAAAAAACGAGTTATTTTGAAAAGTGGTCAAAGACAAACTTACAGAAAATTGGACGAGCTATCCGGTAAAAATAATTTCGAGACTAATAAAACAAGTCTGTCATATAGAAATCACCAAAAACCATCAAAAAACCTATTTTTTCAACATTTTTATTTTTAAAACCGCTGTAACTTCACCAGAATTGGACTTAGGACAATGGTCAATATGGAGACTTTTATATAAAATTATCTTGAGAATCAACTCTCGTGTTCGGGCTTTTAAAAATTGCGATGTTTTGAGTACTTTTGAAAAAAAAAACGGTTTCAGTAAATGATTTTTGTATTTTTTTAGGTGTGTTGCTCTATCCTGCATTTTTCGTGAATCTTTTTGTAAGTTTTAGGCTATTTTCACAAAAATTTTGAACGAACAACACTCGTGGGCTAACCTTCAAATTTGACTTTTAAACTTAAAAATATTTTTTTTTTAAAGTGGAGTGGTTTTTTCTTTCGGTGTAGGTTCGGAAAGCCCGTCAAATTTCCTACAAGTTTGTCTTTGACCACTTTATGATAGGATGCAACGGCTTCGAGATACAGCAATATTTAAATTATGTAATACAAAAATATTTAAACACCTTACACCCTTCTTAAATGTCGTTATCGAGTGAAACTGGCTCCATATACAAAACAATGGCTTAGGGGTCGTGCATAAACCACGTGGCCTTTTTTTGGAGAATTTTTGACCCCCCCCTCCCCCCTCATGGTTTTTTGTGGTTTCACGCCAACCCCCCCCCCTATATGACCACGTGGCTTTTTCCTCCCAGGTGAAAAATCTTAAAAAAAAAACAAAATAAGTATAGATTTCAAAAATGTTCATCCATAAATGATGTACTGTCAGTGGTGGTGACTTTTGGTCAAAAAACGATATTACTGTTGTTATTTTAACACAGTAAAAACATTTCAAATTATATCGAAATAAATATTGTTGGGGAATGCTCCTGAATTTACCAACATTTTCCCAGAATATGGCTAGTATAATCACACCGTTCATAAATGCCAATCGTTTTAAATTAACTCAAACTCACCCTTTAGAGGGGGTGACATTGGGTCAAACAGAAAACATTTTAATTTGTGTAGGTGCTGTAACACCATTAAAACCAATTTAATAATATATAAAAAAACAGAAATTCACTTAAAAGTGTGAAAAAAGTATGATATCACAAAGTTTAAGGTAAATAATAACAATATAACAATTTATTGAAATGGTACAGAAAGTAAAAAATACTCTCAACAAAACAAGCAACTTAGTAAAACATATGTATTCAAAATTATGGAATTGCAGTGCAATTAATTGCATCCAGAATAAAAAATGTTTTAAGAATTAAAGCTATTTTGATTTATAAACAGCATTCATGATTTAATTTAAATGCGCTTTAAAATATTTTCTTAAAATTGAAATTAAATAAATAGAAAAGTTTTGTTTCAGGAAAAAAATATTTTCATTTTATTTTAAGGAAAATATCTAGTTATGAAAGCTTCTAGTTAATATTTATTTAATTCCAAACATTCATAAAAATCCAAACTAAAGCAACTTTTCTTTTTTATTAAGCATGATTGATTCCAATGATTCAGTGTGTCCAAAAAAGTCGAGCTGTTTAATTTTTTTCTCCATACAAGAATCAGAGACAGGGACAAACATTCAATATTACGACCTTTTGAAATGTCAGTCTTAATTTTTTTTGAAAATATTGATTTCGAAAAGATCGGAAAATTTCACGAAAGTTTTATTTATAAACATTGAAAATCGCACCATTAGTTGCTGAGATATCGACATAAGAAAATTATGGGTTGTTTGGGTAGTAAACATCCATTTTTCTGTTTTAAAATCTTTGCATGACAATATGTTAGAAACAAAGCAACAAGGAATTTTCTCAGCATTTCAAAAATATTTTTTTTTCAAAATTAGGCAAACTTGGGCACTATTTTTTTAAAATTAATAACTGCAACTAATTTTAAAAAAAAGTTACCTAAAAATAGCTATAACTTAAAAACGGTGCACTTTATGAAAATTTCACTAAGGTACTTTTAGATTGCAAATTTGATTTTACATCGAAAAATAAAATTGAAATAAAGTTGCGGTCAATATTTCGATTTTTTTAATCAGTATTGATTCAAAAATTCATAACTCAAACAACAATTTTTTGCCCGTTCTGAAAATTTCTGAAAAATTGGCAAAATTAAAAAAAAATAAAAATAGCGTTTTTTTGCAAATCATGTTTTAGTGACAAAATGTGAAATTAAAAATCAGCAAAGTAAATTACCATTTATCATTTTTTTCAGTGTAGTCCTTATCCATAACTATAACTTTGCCGAAGACACCAAATCGACCAAAAATTTCTTCAAAAGATACAGATTTTTTAATTTTCATTGCTGCCAAATTTGTATGGAAAACTATAGGTATGGACAAACTAATGATGCAAAACGGGTTGGGCACCAAAAAAGGTTTCAGACGGATTAAAAAAATCAAAAAATTATAATTTAAGAATAAAGACCGATTTTGTATAGAATTGCTCGAAAATCGATTTCGTGTCTTTGGAAAAGTTGTAGACAACGCGCTAAAAATCATTATTTAAGTCATAGACATCCAAATTGTTTAAGTCTTACTCTTACTTTAAATTGCTTTGCTATCGACTACGTGTTTTGATAAATTTAAAAAAGATTGAACTAAAATTTGGAATTTATTTTACATTTTTTTCAGTTGTTTAAATAGGCAATTATCTACGATTTAAGATTTTTGATCCAACTTTTGGTTGGAGATATTACCTCAAAATAAATACAAAAAAATATTAAATAAGATAATTTTTCAAGCGAGTTGAAAATACCGTTCCATCTTTTTTAATGAATTTTATTTATGTTGATCTTGACGGCATTGAATTGAAATTTATTTCACAAATTGATATCGGCATTTGAAAATTAAGTGACTCTTTAAAACTTTTTAGTTATTATTTTAATGTGTCTATATATTTGAGTGGTTTTATCTCAAATATGAAGTTGAGGGTATAGTATATTTTCTCAGCTTAAAGAAAAACTAATATTTTCAGGAAAGGCCCCTATTTTTTTAAACTTTAAATTAATTGAGAAACAAAAACTATGTTTGTTTGAAGCTCGTTTTTTTTCTCTAAAAATCTAATATGTTTCTCTTTGGCTCAAGAGATGGTCCCTATTAACATAAAAAAACTAAAAAAAATACCTACAACTTTGACGATGGATAGTAATCGTGTATTTTATGAAATGTTATGTAATATAACAATCCGAGTTGTGTAGGGTAGAGTAGTCATCAATGAGACACGGGGAACAATGATAAAATGGCTCTCACAAGTCGTAGTTTCAACCAATCAGGCTCATAATTTGGGGAAAGGTGTGTCTATTGGATACACTTCTGCCATAATAGTTGCTTTGGTTGTGGACGCTCCCTTGCTAAGTTATTCATAAATGTTTGATTTTGGGGTGTAAAAGTAAATTATGACTGAAAATTACATTTTCGCTCATAGGCTGCCAATAACACAAAAACTAATATTTCTCCAAATTTCTTTCGTCATTTCATAGGGCATGAGTTGGGCTACAATGGCCTTTCATTATATTTGACCAAAATTAAGAATATACCCAGAATCCAGGGCTGTCTCATTGTTCCCCACTCTTTTCAGCCCATGGGTAACAATGAGACACTTTGATTTTTCTTCATTAAACTTTTCAAAATCTAGGGAAATCTTTCAAAATATGAATTGGAAGTGATTTTTGGCATATTTATTGAGTTTTGACTTCATTTAGCCAAAAATATAAAGTTATTTGGTATAAATAAATGGATTTAACTAAATTTATTTACTTTTTAGTATAAATTTTGTTTATTAAAGTTTCAAGTTGGCAAAATTGCTTTAAAATGTTCAAGGTAAGTCACCTGCAATGGAACAATACAAAAACATGATGTTTTACTAGAAAAGTATTGATTTTCGTAGAGTGTCTCATTGTTCCCCACCTGTCTCATTGTTCCTGCCAAGTGCGTCTACAATGAGACAGTTGGATAGCTCTGGCTGTAGAGGTCTGATCGATCTCATATTTTGATCAATGTTAGAACACATTAAAAGAAAGAAAATGCAACAAAAAGCTCATTAAAACATGCTGATTAAAAAAATACAAAAATCGTTGAAAGTTGAAAACCAAAAGTGTCTCATTGATGACTACCCTACCCTAACCCATGAAATAAGGAATATATTTTAGACCAAAATGTTCATCAAATTTTTTGGTGAATCTTAAAGTATGTATCGTTCGTTTTTTCGTTACTGGTTATTTTTTAATGTTAGACGTTTCACTTGCAAATGAGGTAGTGAAACTGAAAATTTGCGCGATAATCCTGAAATCGGGGTTTTTAGTTTCATTGTACTTAAAAAAATACTGCATGAGAGAGGAGAAACAAGATATCTTGAGTTTGTTTTAAGTGTCAAAAGGAAATCTTTCGATTAAGATTCTTCGATCACTTATAGGACCAGCTACGGTAATTAGCTAAGATCTGAGATTTTGAATTTTTTTTCACAGAGAATCATTTTTAGACACTTCATTTATAATACATATTTAGTTTTTTGCCTTGTTACGAAAATCTTATAAAATTGTCAGCAATATTTATTTTTTAAGTTGTTCCAAAATAGAACTATCGAAGACTACATCTACTTTCAATGCAAATTTGCAAGCACATTTTTAGCTACTTGATACCATCAACAAAAAACTGAAATTGTGTTTGCATTTTGGTACGCATTTTTTAGGGTATATTAACTTTGGATACTGTCACTTTATTTTTTGACAGCTTTTAAACTTTTGCAAAACGTAGTTACATTAGTATTAAAAAGTGTACATTCAATTACAGGCTCAAAGTATTGATATGAATCTGCCGAAATATATAATTCAATATTGAATTGGAAAATATTATGACATTGAAATATAAGTAATAATTTTAAACACAATAATTATATGGTTTTGAAGTTTAACAAAAAATGTATGCATATAAGTAAATTTAAAGCGCGTATTTTTTTGGTTTTTTTTATGAAAAGATTTTTTTAAAGGCCACGTGGTCAGCCGTCGACCCCCCCCTCCCCCCCATGGCTTTTCATGGTTTTTTTCGATCGGATTTTGGACCCCCTCCCCCCCCTAAGGAGACCACGTGGTTTATGCACGACCCCATTATGGGTAATTCTTTACCAACTCGGGAAAGGTTGCCCCGATCCCTCTTCGATTTGCGTGAAACTTTTCTAAGGGGTAACTTTTGTCCCTGATCACGAATCCGAGGTCCGTTTTTTGATATATCGTGACGGAGGGGCGGTACGACCCCTTCCATTTTTGAACATGCGAAAAAAGAGGTGTTTTTCAATAATTTGCAGCCTGAAACGGTAATGAGATAGAAATTTGGTGTCAAAAATACTTTTGTGTAAAATTGGACGCCCGATTTTATGGCGTACTCAGAATTCCGAAAAAAACGTATCATTCATCGAAAAAACACTAAAAAAGTTTCCAAAATTCTCCCATTTTCCGTTACTTGACTGTAAAATTTATTGGAAAATGTCATTTTATGGGAAATTTAATGTACTTTTCGAATCTACATTGATCCAGAAGGGTAATTTTTTTCATTCAGATAATTTTTTTTCATTTTAAAACTTCGTGTTTTTTTTAACTTTGCAGAGTTATTTTTTTGAGTGTAATAGTGTTCTACAAAGTTGTAGAACATACAATTACAAAAAAAAATGTAGATTATTATAAATTATATAAGGGTCATATTTTTCATTTAGAACAATTTTTTTCATTTTAAAAGTTCGTGTTTTTTTAACTTTGCAGAGTTATTTTTTGAGTGTAATAGTGTTCTACAAAGTTGTTTAACATACAATTACAAAAAAATTATATATAGACCTAAGGGGTTTGCTTATAAATATCACGATTTATTGCGATTTTACGAAAAAAAAGTTTTTTTTATAACTTTTCCAATATTTTTACATGAAAAAACAAGAAAGGCAATAGATAATGATAGAAGGTGGTAGAATAAGTCGAAAACTATCAGAAATAACCATAAACTAAACATGATAAGTGCATTTTTAAAAAAGTGTTTCGTAGAACACAAGATGCTCAATATGACTTCTTTAAAAATCCTCGAAGAAATTCCGAATTTGGATAATTTTGTTGGGACAATATTCATTTGGGATTTTAATTATTATGAAAGTAATCTAAAAGCTTTGACTTATGATATCAAAAAACTTATTGAAATCGATCCAAATTCTTACTTTTTGTCAACTTTTGTTTTGGGTAAAATTGCCCTTACCAAGTGTCTTAAAAATCTCAATTCTCAAATTTTCAATTGAATTTTATTTGATTAGTTTTGTTTTAGCGGTATACGCACTTCGGAAGGAACCGGTCAAGAAAAAAATCAAATGGGCAGCAGCGGCAGCGCAAGCAAGTCAGAGAGGGTGAAGAAAAGACCCAAGGAATCGCTCCCTCTCCTTTGTTCTGCTGTTCGTAAAGCTGTTTCTTGACCCCTTTCCTTCCGATCTGCATACTAGCCTTTTAGAGGCAGATAACATTCAATGGAAACCAATTAAATGATAGCATTCTCAAAAAGATTTTTCTTTAGCAAAAAATGAAATATTCCATGCAACATCTTTTCAATTTCCCCCAAGCCACATTGATATAGCCCACACCACTCACCCTTTATGGGGTCGTTCAAACATTTATGATAAACTGCTGCTCCATTAACCACCTGGCTCGACCCAGCAAGATAACACTAACTTATGGGAGCAAGAGGACACACACACACACATTTTTCGGACAATCCCCCTAAAGCTCCTAAAGGCTCCCAACCCTTAAATCACCCTCTTCCACAAAGAGATGCACTCTCCGTTCCATTTCGGGATCGGGTGATAAATTCCTCGATAAATAACCCCCGTCCTTCCTTCCTTCCATTCCAAGTAACTCACCTGCTTTGGCCGCCTTGTTCGGCGATGCACCTCCTCCTGCTCCAGACTTTAGCTGGGCAGCCGGGCTGGCCGTCTTGCTGGACGCCTTCTCCACGTCACCGCCCTTGGGGCCCTTGTCGCAGTCTTCCGCCATGGCCGACACGGGGGCGTTTGTTTTGGTAATTTTTGTTTGGGTTTTTAACCTCTTTTTGACACTTTTTTGTGATTTAAACTATTTTAAGTACAACCACTAATACACTAGACAGTGACTAAGTTAAATTTGTTGTGCGTTTCCGAAATTACACTAAAGTTACACCAAAGTCACACCTTCATGTCGTAATCCATTCCGCGAATATCTCTCTCCAGGTTATCAGCACACTAGCACAACCAAAAAATAACCACTTCCCACGGTGGGATTTGAACCGCGGCCGTACTGTCTCGTCCACTGGCGCGACTCACTGGGCCAAAATCAACCGCCGAATTGCTCTTTTTTGCGCGCGCGCACACACACACACACGCTGACACTGACACACAAACCTAGAGGAGGGTGGTAGAAGGGAGTAAGCAAAACATCGCACCAATTCGTCCAAAAATCGTTAGAAAATTGAACACTTTCGTCTACTAGTTGGAAGACCGCGCGCCGATTCGCACTCGCAGATGAGTTATTATTAATATCTGGTCGCACCTCCTCCCTGCTGCAAGTGCCCTCGAAGAGTTTGTTTTTCGGCCGTCCCGCCGTCACACTACGTCACACCGACCGACTGTTTACTTGGTCTTTTTTCTACCAGTTTGACACTTTTTGTCTCCACACTGCGGTGTCGATCGCCTGTCACACAGTAGCCCGTCAAATTAATCGATCGTAGAATACGTAGAAGCAGTTGAAACGGCATAGTAAATTTTCTTGGAAAACTCCAAGAAAAGTCTTCATTTTGCAGAATTTATTCTTAGGCTATTTGAGTTAACACAATAAGTAAATAAATAAATATCAAGATATTACAAAAAAATATATATATTTTTGGAGACATCACTACATTCGATGGGAAAATACGGATTCAACAGGCAAAATTGCATGAAAATCGTGTAGTAGGACAACTTCCGAATTTTGTTGTGGTGCTACTGTTACACGTTTCCCTTGAAAGTTGAGCACTTTCAAATAAACATATCTCGAGCTTTAAAAAAATCTGCTTTCTTATTTCTACACATCCGTAATAAAAGGCAACAAGATTTATTGCAATTTTAATGAAGATAATTGAGATATTTTAGTTTGACTGAATCCTGATAATTTGATTTTTGCTTGAGGTTTGCTTTAGCTTAGCTTACTTTTACAAAATTGTAATGCCAAAAATCACAAAAATATTCCTTAAAAGTTTGATTTTTTGTTATACCCTTATCATTAGAGTTAGTGAAATTTCACGATTACGCGGACAGCGTGAATTTCGCGAAATTAGTTTTTTTTCCGCGAAATCCCGTGAAATTTTATGTTTGTGTGAAAATTTAACGATTTTTCTCAAAATAATTTATCAAACTCAAATAGGAAAGAAATAAATTTATAAACTACTGTAGAATTAAGCGAGTTAATACACTGGTTTAATTACTAATACAGGGTTATGGCCTATCTACAATCACTTAGCTTAGAACATCTAAGTAAAGTAGTTACTTAGGAAAGTCTGCAACTTACGTTCGTCATCCACAATCAACTTAGAAAACTTGCTGGGCTGATATACGTTGCTATGCAGTTGTTTGTTTACCTTTGATATGGAAACGTCAACTTACCGTAGATTTTGAAATTTTCCAAACCAAACGTCAGTTTCTAATTTGATTACTTTTCCATTGTAGAAACTCAGATTCATTTCCATTGATTCAAATTCCTAAGCTAAGTGAAATTTTCTAAGCTAAGTGATTGTAGATAGGCCATTAGTGATTTTTGATGATTTCGTGGACGGTGTAAAATTCTTAAATTTTATCAATTTTCTCAAAGTTTTTTAATAAAATTTTTACTACTTTTTTTATTTGAAAGGAAAAATTTCGATAAGATTAGAAGACTCAATTTTGTTATATTCAAAATAATATGAAGAGTATTTTTTATCTTTAAAATCACATATTGAAACATTTAAATTTTTTCTGAGTTCTGTTTAAGTTTAACAATATTTACAAATATAAGTTTACTTGGGTAGATGATTCCCGTTAAAGTTAAAAAATACTATTTTATTTTTCATTTAGAATAAAAATTTCGATTTTGTTAAAAAATATATCATTATTGCAAATTGATTTCAAGTTTAGTTTTTGAAATGTGAGCTAAACACCTTAAAAATATGTTTAATGGGCTAAATGTCGCAGAATATTCAATTTATTTTACTCATTTTGGCTGGACAAGATTGTTAAATTTTCGAATTTCTACTCAATTCTGCGATATGGACAATTACAATATACTTTCAAGAAATGCTCTAAGTTTAGAATTCTTATCACATCGAGTTTTATTTTCATATTGCAAAATTCCTAGCAAGTTTAGTAAGTTTTTTGTCTTAATTTTTCTTACTCTTGGTAACACCTTTATTTACAAGCAAGAACTGTTCCAAATAGCTGAACGGAACTCCAAAACATTGTTATGTACCTCAAAAGAACTTATTGTATCTTGATTTTTCACCAATAAAACTAAATTTGAATTTCTTATTGTAAATTTTAAAATTTTAAGTCTTTTAGCTTAAGCCGATGCAAATATTTAAAAAAGTTTTTGTCCCTCGGCCCTGGCCGAGGTCAAGGGGGGGGGGGGCAAAAAAATAAAAAAAATATAAAAATTTAAATAACAAGCCATAGTCTTCACAATTTAATGAAAAAAGTGTTTCAAAATGCATTTTACACTAGTTCAGTTGTTTTGCAATCATTAGTTTTCAAAAAATCTAAGATCTGACAAAAACAAAAATTGTATCGAAAAAAAAAGATTTTTCATCGAAAATTTTCAAAAAATCTTAAGATTTTTTAATAAACCCAAACATGCTAAAAATGATTTTAAACGCAGAAGAATGTATTTTAATTTGATTTCAGCATTGAAATTTTGAAGTTTATTGTAAAAATATTTTTTTTGCCCCCTGATTTTTCGGGCCAATTTTGAAGGGGGGGGGGGGGGGGGGGGTGACAAAAACTTTTAAAAGTATTTGTACCAGCCTTATTACATTTTCTTAAATAATATTTACGTTGTTGCCAACTATTTTTTATATATAAATCTCAAAAAAAGTTCAAGATGGTATGTCAGAGACATAACCGAAAGACATAGGACCAAACAATTTGAATGTGTTTTTGGATTGCTAGTGAAATCGAGAGTGAAAGATGAAATAACATTATTTTATTTTGTTTTATAGATTTGTCGGCAAAATTGTCATAAATGTTCTCCCAAGGTGAACCTTCCATGAGAGCACCGGCAACTCCAGGTTGTGGCCACTACGGTCGAAATGTCAATTTTCATGTTCAGTATCAAAAACGATGAATTTTGATATCCATATTGCCACAACACGTATGGTTCTGTTAAAGACCCTCCGGGCCCCGGGGAAACCTGCTTTGAGATCATCGAACACTCAAGGTTGTGGCCACTACTGTCGGAATGTCAATTTTCATGTACAGTATCAAAAACCATGAATGTTGATACCAATATTGCCACAACTCGTATGGTTCTGTAAAAAGTCCTCCGGGCCCCGGGGGAACCTGCTTAAAGGGTACCGGCCACTCCAGGTTGTGGCCAATACTGTCGAAATGGCCATTATTATGTTCAGTATCAAAAACCATGAATTTTGATACCCATATTGCCACAACTCGTATGTTTCTGTAAATGTCCCCCCAGGCCCTGGGGGAACCTTCTTTGAGGGCACCGGCCACTCCAGGTTGTGGCCACTACTGTCGAAATGGCCATTATTATGTTCAGTATCAAAAACCATGAATTTTGATACCCATATTGCCACAACTCGTATGTTTCTGTAAATGTCCCCCCAGGCCCCGGGGGAACCTTCTTTGAGGGCACCGGCCACTCCAGGTTGTGGCCACTACTGTCGAAATGGCCATTATTATGTTCAGTATCAAAAACCATGAATTTTGATACCCATATTGCCACAACTCGTATGTTTCTGTAAATGTCCCCCCAGGACCCGGGGGAACCTTCTTTGAGGGCACCGGCCACTCCAGGTTGTGGCCACTACTGTCGAAATGGCCATTATTATGTTCAGTATCAAAAACCATGAATTTTGATACCCATATTGCCACAACTCGTATGTTTCTGTAAATGTCCCCCCAGGCCCCGGGGGAACCTTCTTTGAGGGCACCGGCCACTCCAGGTTGTGGCCACTACTGTCGAAATGGCCATTATTATGTTCAGTATCAAAAACCATGAATTTTGATACCCATATTGCCACAACTCGTATGTTTCTGTAAATGTCCCCCCAGGACCCGGGGGAACCTTCTTTGAGGGCACCGGCCACTCCAGGTTGTGGCCACTACTGTCGAAATGGCCATTATTATGTTCAGTATCAAAAACCATGAATTTTGATACCCATATTGCCACAACTCGTATGTTTCTGTAAATGTCCCCCCAGGACCCGGGGGAACCTTCTTTGAGGGCACCGGCCACTCCAGGTTGTGGCCACTACTGTCGAAATGGCCATTATTATGTTCAGTATCAAAAACCATGAATTTTGATACCCATATTGCCACAACTCGTATGTTTCTGTAAATGTCCCCCCAGGCCCCGGGGGAACCTTCTTTGAGGGCACCGGCCACTCCAGGTTGTGGCCACTACTGTCGAAATGGCCATTATTATGTTCAGTATCAAAAACCATGAATTTTGATACCCATATTGCCACAACTCGTATGTTTCTGTAAATGTCCCCCCAGGACCCGGGGGAACCTTCTTTGAGGGCACCGGCCACTCCAGGTTGTGGCCACTACTGTCGAAATGGCCATTATTATGTTCAGTATCAAAAACCATGAATTTTGATACCCATATTGCCACAACTCGTATGTTTCTGTAAATGTCCCCCCAGGACCCGGGGGAACCTTCTTTGAGGGCACCGGCCACTCCAGGTTGTGGCCACTACTGTCGAAATGGCCATTATTATGTTCAGTATCAAAAACCATGAATTTTGATACCCATATTGCCACAACTCGTATGTTTCTGTAAATGTCCCCCCAGGCCCTGGGGGAACCTTCTTTGAGGGCACCGGCCACTCCAGGTTGTGGCCACTACTGTCGAAATGGCCATTATTATGTTCAGTATCAAAAACCATGAATTTTGATACCCATATTGCCACAACTCGTATGTTTCTGTAAATGTCCCCCCAGGCCCCGGGGGAACCTTCTTTGAGGGCACCGGCCACTCCAGGTTGTGGCCACTACTGTCGAAATGGCCATTATTATGTTCAGTATCAAAAACCATGAATTTTGATACCCATATTGCCACAACTCGTATGTTTCTGTAAATGTCCCCCCAGGCCCCGGGGGAACCTTCTTTGAGGGCACCGGCCACTCCAGGTTGTGGCCACTACTGTCGAAATGGCCATTATTATGTTCAGTATCAAAAACCATGAATTTTGATACCCATATTGCCACAACTCGTATGTTTCTGTAAATGTCCCCCCAGGCCCCGGGGGAACCTTCTTTGAGGGCACCGGCCACTCCAGGTTGTGGCCACTACTGTCGAAATGGCCATTATTATGTTCAGTATCAAAAACCATGAATTTTGATACCCATATTGCCACAACTCGTATGTTTCTGTAAATGTCCCCCCAGGACCCGGGGGAACCTTCTTTGAGGGCACCGGCCACTCCAGGTTGTGGCCACTACTGTCGAAATGGCCATTATTATGTTCAGTATCAAAAACCATGAATTTTGATACCCATATTGCCACAACTCGTATGTTTCTGTAAATGTCCCCCCAGGCCCCGGGGGAACCTTCTTTGAGGGCACCGGCCACTCCAGGTTGTGGCCACTACTGTCGAAATGGCCATTATTATGTTCAGTATCAAAAACCATGAATTTTGATACCCATATTGCCACAACTCGTATGTTTCTGTAAATGTCCCCCCAGGACCCGGGGGAACCTTCTTTGAGGGCACCGGCCACTCCAGGTTGTGGCCACTACTGTCGAAATGGCCATTATTATGTTCAGTATCAAAAACCATGAATGTTGATACCCATATTGCAACAACTCGTATGGTTCTGTAAATGTCCTCCCAGGCTCCGAGGAACCTGCTTTGAGATCACCGGCCACTCAAGGTTGTGGCCACTACTTTTGGAATGTCAATTTTCATGTACAGTATCAAAAACCATGAATGTTGATACCAATATTGCCACAACTCGTATGGTTCTGTAAAAAGTCCTCCGGGCCCCGGGGGAACCTGCTTAAAGGGTACCGGCCACTCCAGGTTGTGGCCAATACTGTCGAAATGGCCATTATTATGTTCAGTATCAAAAACCATGAATTTTGATACCCATATTGCCACAACTCGTATGTTTCTGTAAATGTCCCCCCAGGCCCTGGGGGAACCTTCTTTGAGGGCACCGGCCACTCCAGGTTGTGGCCACTACTGTCGAAATGGCCATTATTATGTTCAGTATCAAAAACCATGAATTTTGATACCCATATTGCCACAACTCGTATGTTTCTGTAAATGTCCCCCCAGGCCCCGGGGGAACCTTCTTTGAGGGCACCGGCCACTCCAGGTTGTGGCCACTACTGTCGAAATGGCCATTATTATGTTCAGTATCAAAAACCATGAATTTTGATACCCATATTGCCACAACTCGTATGTTTCTGTAAATGTCCCCCCAGGACCCGGGGGAACCTTCTTTGAGGGCACCGGCCACTCCAGGTTGTGGCCACTACTGTCGAAATGGCCATTATTATGTTCAGTATCAAAAACCATGAATTTTGATACCCATATTGCCACAACTCGTATGTTTCTGTAAATGTCCCCCCAGGCCCCGGGGGAACCTTCTTTGAGGGCACCGGCCACTCCAGGTTGTGGCCACTACTGTCGAAATGGCCATTATTATGTTCAGTATCAAAAACCATGAATTTTGATACCCATATTGCCACAACTCGTATGTTTCTATAAATGTCCCCCAGGACCCGGGGGAACCTTCTTTGAGGGCACCGGCCACTCCAGGTTGTGGCCACTACTGTCAAAATGGCCATTATTATGTTCAGTATCAAAAACCATGAATTTTGATACCCATATTGCCACAACTCGTATGTTTCTGTAAATGTCCCCCCAGGACCCGGGGGAACCTTCTTTGAGGGCACCGGCCACTCCAGGTTGTGGCCACTACTGTCGAAATGGCCATTATTATGTTCAGTATCAAAAACCATGAATTTTGATACCCATATTGCCACAACTCGTATGTTTCTGTAAATGTCCCCCCAGGCCCTGGGGGAACCTTCTTTGAGGGCACCGGCCACTCCAGGTTGTGGCCACTACTGTCGAAATGGCCATTATTATGTTCAGTATCAAAAACCATGAATTTTGATACCCATATTGCCACAACTCGTATGTTTCTGTAAATGTCCCCCCAGGCCCCGGGGGAACCTTCTTTGAGGGCACCGGCCACTCCAGGTTGTGGCCACTACTGTCGAAATGGCCATTATTATGTTCAGTATCAAAAACCATGAATTTTGATACCCATATTGCCACAACTCGTATGTTTCTGTAAATGTCCCCCCAGGCCCCGGGGGAACCTTCTTTGAGGGCACCGGCCACTCCAGGTTGTGGCCACTACTGTCGAAATGGCCATTATTATGTTCAGTATCAAAAACCATGAATTTTGATACCCATATTGCCACAACTCGTATGTTTCTGTAAATGTCCCCCCAGGCCCCGGGGGAACCTTCTTTGAGGGCACCGGCCACTCCAGGTTGTGGCCACTACTGTCGAAATGGCCATTATTATGTTCAGTATCAAAAACCATGAATTTTGATACCCATATTGCCACAACTCGTATGTTTCTGTAAATGTCCCCCCAGGACCCGGGGGAACCTTCTTTGAGGGCACCGGCCACTCCAGGTTGTGGCCACTACTGTCGAAATGGCCATTATTATGTTCAGTATCAAAAACCATGAATTTTGATACCCATATTGCCACAACTCGTATGTTTCTGTAAATGTCCCCCCAGGACCCGGGGGAACCTTCTTTGAGGGCACCGGCCACTCCAGGTTGTGGCCACTACTGTCGAAATGGCCATTATTATGTTCAGTATCAAAAACCATGAATTTTGATACCCATATTGCCACAACTCGTATGTTTCTGTAAATGTCCCCCCAGGCCCTGGGGGAACCTTCTTTGAGGGCACCGGCCACTCCAGGTTGTGGCCACTACTGTCGAAATGGCCATTATTATGTTCAGTATCAAAAACCATGAATTTTGATACCCATATTGCCACAACTCGTATGTTTCTGTAAATGTCCCCCCAGGCCCTGGGGGAACCTTCTTTGAGGGCACCGGCCACTCCAGGTTGTGGCCACTACTGTCGAAATGGCCATTATTATGTTCAGTATCAAAAACCATGAATTTTGATACCCATATTGCCACAACTCGTATGTTTCTGTAAATGTCCCCCCAGGCCCCGGGGGAACCTTCTTTGAGGGCACCGGCCACTCCAGGTTGTGGCCACTACTGTCGAAATGGCCATTATTATGTTCAGTATCAAAAACCATGAATTTTGATACCCATATTGCCACAACTCGTATGTTTCTGTAAATGTCCCCCCAGGCCCTGGGGGAACCTTCTTTGAGGGCACCGGCCACTCCAGGTTGTGGCCACTACTGTCGAAATGGCCATTATTATGTTCAGTATCAAAAACCATGAATTTTGATACCCATATTGCCACAACTCGTATGTTTCTGTAAATGTCCCCCCAGGCCCCGGGGGAACCTTCTTTGAGGGCACCGGCCACTCCAGGTTGTGGCCACTACTGTCGAAATGGCCATTATTATGTTCAGTATCAAAAACCATGAATTTTGATACCCATATTGCCACAACTCGTATGTTTCTGTAAATGTCCCCCCAGGCCCTGGGGGAACCTTCTTTGAGGGCACCGGCCACTCCAGGTTGTGGCCACTACTGTCGAAATGGCCATTATCATGTTCAGTATCAAAAACCATGAATTTTGATACCCATATTGCCACTACTCGTATGGTTCTGTAAATGTCCCCCCAGGCACCGGGGGAACCTGCTTCGAGGGCACCGGCCACTCCAGTTTTTTTTTCACCACTGTCAAATTGGCCATTTTTCATGAGAACCGCCGCATCATAGCGACTTCCACCGGTCCTCTTCGCTCGAATTTTCTCCTTCTGCTGCTGCTGGTTCTTCCTTCTGGTTGCTGGTCCTCTTCTTCTATTGGCCGCTGCTGCTGCTGCTCCGCGCCGGCCCGACGTGCACAGTTCGAGTGCTCGTTCCAAAGTGACTTGCTTTTGCGAAATTTTCTGCTTAAATAGCGGCACAGCCGGAGAACGGCACAAAAGGGGCGCGGTCTCGAATGCATACGCTCGCTCTGATTGGTCATCTGTCCGATTTGATTGCATGTTTTAAGTGCTTTAACTATGTTTAGTCAGACTATCTATGTAGTTAAACAATAGCTGAAGTCTTCCTCTTTCGATTGGTGGTCCAACCATCTGGATTGATTCACAGGGAAAAAAGATATAAGCGTTCAAAATGTCCCCTTTTTTAACGCTTAAAAGTGACGCTTTCGATCGAATTTCTGAACTGGCCCCCCAATATAGTAAGTAGAGACATAGTCCTATGTCAAAATTGCAAATCGCCCAAAAGTTGAATTCCAAAAAGTTGCAAAGGAAAGCAATTAAGTTTTGTGAATAATTATTGGAATTTTTCGGACAAAATTTGATAACAAAAATTATTGAAAACTTCTTTTCGATTGCAAATTCGATTTTACATTAAAAAAAATGGTCAAGAATTGTTATAAACCACATTTAATATTTTTACAGATATCTTCATTTAAAATAAATTATAACTCGTTGGCAAAATGTTGATCCATTCTTCTGAATAGCTTCAAAGTAGCGGGATTTTGTCCCCTAAAACATATAAAAAAATTAAAAAATTAAAAAATACGGATTATGGGAAATTTATTTTTTATTAGGCCGATGCAAATATTTAAAAAAGTTTTTGTCCCGAAAAAATAAAAAAATATAAAAATTTAAATAACAAGCCATAGTCTTCACAATTTAATGAAAAAAGTGTTTTAAAATGCATTTTACACTAGTTCAGTTGTTTTGCAATCATTAGTTTTCAAAAAATCTAAGACCTGACAAAAACAAAAATTGTATCGAAAAAAAAGATTTTGCATCGAAAATTTTCAAAAAATCTTAAGATTTTTTAATAAACCCAAACATGCTAAAAATGATTTTAAATGCAGAAGAATGTATTTTAATTTAATTTCAGTTGGTTGCACTTGAATTTTCATTGAAATTTTGAAGTTTATTGTAAAAATATTTTTTTTGCCCCCTGATTTTTCGGGCCAATTTTGAAGGGGGGGGTGACAAAAACTTTTAAAAATATTTGTACCAGCCTTAATAAGTTAATTCAAAAATCACAAATTTTTTTTCGTGTGTCTATTTTTTCTGACTCATCACCAATAACTCTAACTTTGCCGAAGACATCAAATCAGTTAAAACATTCTTGAATAGTTACAGATTTACGAATATTTCGGACGATTTCGTAGATTATTGCTCATTTGTTGCATTTGTGTTACTAAGTAACTCATTTCATTTTTTGCTGCTTTAAAACAGTCAAAAATGAATCAGTCGTGAAATTTTATGATCGCTTCGAAAGTTTCAAAATCAAGACTAACATTTCAAAATGGCGTAATACTGAATGGGCAGCATTTGACTCATTTAATAATGATTAGAATTTCACGTTTGATTCATAATTTGCTTGTGAAACCCGAAGCACTAGTTTCTGAGATATCGGTATTTGGAAATTATGTGCCGTTTGAGTGACACTTAGAAAACTTAAATTTTATTGTATCTTTATATATAAGTGACTGCATCTCTGGATCGAAAAGATAAATTTTGAATTTTTCTCGGAAAATTTTACACAAAAATTACTTGATTTTTCGATTTTTTTTTAAAGAAATGGACACTTTTCAAAACAAAGTGCTAATTTTTAAAGTTAAAATGTTAATACATTGTTAATACATTTTCGATTGCCAATTCGTTTCCATCCAACCTTCAAACAACAAAAAAATTGCTAGAAATTTGATGAGTTAAAAAATCAATGTTTCTTCCAAAATTCATTATTTCGCAGAAATTTTTGTCTATGCTTCTTATAAAAAAAATCGAAAGTGTTAAATAAATAAGATGCTGGAAATTAAAATTTAAGTGATTAAAATTCAATAAAAAAAATTTTTTTCGTGAGAGTGAAACTATTTCTTTTAATGGATATCCAAACCATTTTTGTATGGAGACTTGTATGGGATGCAAAATGTCTTCTTTGGTTTAAGATAAACTCGCTGTAAATTTTCAGTCGGATAAAAAAGTACCAACATTAATTTGTTTTTAAGTCTGCCGATTTCGTTAAAAATTGCTTAGGTGGTATTTCGATTTTTTTTTCGATCACCATTTCCAAAATCTCCTGATCTTCCCTGTAGTTCGGCTGATCTTGTCCACTTATGCGACCATCATCCTTCCATCACCGTTCGCTCTAGCTCGCCACGCTCAGCTCGCTCGTCGGTCACAGTTCGTACTCAATACTGTGCCAGTACCCACTGCTGGTCGATCTAATTACTTTGGCAAGTGTCGTTACCCGTCAGCCTCCCCCGGCCTCCCCCACTGCAAGGGAGAGGCCGAGTTTTCCGGTGATGACGTTCGCGAAAACGCTCGGCAGTGGTGATGAACTTGGTCGGTGCTGCAACACCTTGACGTTCTGGCCCGGGACAGATGGATGGATTGGTTGGACGTGCATGGGGCACTTGATGCTAGAGCGACCTTGACGCGAATAAATCAAAACAGCATTTTTTTTTGGGGACGGTCGGTGGTTATTCTGGGTTGCATTTTTGGGGCCACGACGATCTTCGAGGGCAGAGGATGCAGAGGATGATCTGATCGTAGATGTTCGTAGGTATTTGCTCATGATTATAGTTCATATTTTTTGGTGGGAAGACACGAAGTGATTTGGGTGGGCAAGTTTGCCGTGTTGTGATGCACAAAACCTATAAATCAACAGGTGACAGCGGAATGTTTTGGCTTCGGACAATGAGTGATGTACAACAATTGAATTTGAGGGTTTCGGTTAGGTTGGTTTCGTATTTTTAGGACTAATTTGACCCTAAAATAATTGGCAGAGGTAGGAAAAATAAAAGTAGTTTTGCTTCCTACTTATACGAATAATTTATATTTTTCTTATTCCTAGTAGGGCATCGCTAACATTTTTTTTTGGTAATCTTCTCCCACTCTGAAAAATTCTTTTGAATATCAGACGCTTGAGGTTATTCTCATTTAAGACCGTTTTTACATGTATTCTTAAGGAGGTCCCGCCCGTGTGGATCAATCGGACCGCGCACTGGACTCACACTCCAAAGGTCGTCGGTTCGAATCCCGCGGCGGGCGCTCTCAAATTCTTTGTGTAAATATGGGTATTCGGCGGCGTTGCTCCGTGCCATACTTTCATACACTTAGGAGCCAAGGGCGGCGAAGTCCTTGTTGATAAAAGGAAGACACTAGTGGTTGATACTAACAATGGTGGCCGACAGCTATAAAGTCAATTTCGTTTTTGTTTTCTTTAGGACAAGCTGTTTGACACTAAGATATATATTAAAAATGACCTGATTTAGGTATTCAATCTTTAATGCGACAGAAATTGCACTTCTTTATGAATTTTTCGTTATTTACTTATTTAATAATTTCCGATTCCGAAAGTTGTATGATCGGACGAAAAATTGGTCTTGGGGGTTCCTTGACTGAAATAATAAGACCCGTTTGTTTGGTGTCCAAACAATGGCTACACACATAATTTTTTTTACCGAATTCGGTTAAGTTTACCGAATTTTGAACTGCTGAAAAGTTCCATAAACTGAAAATTACTAAATTCGGTAAAAAGTTACTGAAATTCGGAAATAAAGTTCAATATTATTCATCGCACAACCGAAATTCGGTAAAATTTGAGAGATGGTTTAACGATCTAAACTTCACCGATTTTTCAATACCGAATTCAGTAAAAAAATCTGTTTATGTAATTTCGTCGATTTTCAAAAAAATAAAAGATTTAAGAAAAAATACAACATTTCAACCATTTTTTGCTATCTTCGACCCAAATGAAATGGGACTAGTTAGACTTTAAGCAAAGACTAAGTTTGAAGTTTCAACAACCAAGACTAACATGTGAAAAGGTTATATGAAAACTTTCGGATCGAAATCGGATCGTATTCCTAAAATATGACCAACTCTTCACCAACACTTGAAATGGCTTTATTAATTTAGTTTTGGCCATTTTGGCAATAAAAAGCTGTATACAGTTTTGGCAGCCATGCAAAAATAGTACGAATATATTCGAAAAAATGATCATTTAAATGAAGTTTCCGAGGATTACCGTCATCAGGGGTGCCATTGGATCTGGGGGATGATACTGGGTCATTTAAAACGGCTTAAATTTCGATGACTCAATCTAACATCCCCCCCCCCCCCAATTCCATTCCGGATGAAGGTATTTAGAAAAAAGGTAATTTAAATAAAAAAAAGCATGAAGCATTTCGAAAATAATATTTTTAAAATTTTGGAATAAAGTCCAACATTTCAAATAGGTCTACATTTGATATGAAATATAGCGCCTTTTAAAAAAATTTTTGAACTGAATCAAAACTAAAAAAAACAAAAAAGTTTATTTTTTTATGATTGACAAAAAGGACCATTAGTTTATGTGCTTTTGGTACTAAAAATTAATGGCTGTGAGACTTAAAAACTGTAATTTACTTGTTTCTTTTTCTTTTTGTGCAGTGTTTGAGCAATGCCAAAAATACTAATACTAGGAATCCAATTTTTAATTCCAGTAAGGAAATTATATTGTTTGTTGAGGGTAAGTTTAAAAAAAATAAAACTAGAGTTTTCCGGTTTAAATCGAACATTAAGTGTGTTTCACAGACAGAGAGTCTGTGTCTTAAAAATTGTGCACTTTATCCAAAAATCCAAATTTGGCTCATAAGTTGTCTCTTTGTTGGTCCCCTTAAACATATTACAAAATTTTAAAAATAAAAAAAAATGATTTTGGGAAATAAAATTTGTTTTTTGTTCTGTGCACCAATTTTTTTCTAAAAATGAGAGCTAAACTGATCCAAAATTCCTTCAAAATTTACAAATTTTCATACCATTTGTGTATGGAATGCTACGCGAAGCTTAAAATTCTAGACAGAAAATATCATTGAACAATCATTGATTAAAACATTATACGAAGTCATAAATAATATGAATGAATGTGCCACTCCAAAGACATTTCGTTATTTTTTTAAACTCTAGCAATTCAGCTTGAAGTTACAACTGATTCTTTGGCTAAGTTTATCACAAATTTTTATTTATTTTTCTCAAGAAATCAACATGTTCAATTGGGTACTAATGCCCTACGTAAATTTTTATGAACAACGGTAAAAAACACGATTAAAAACCATTTCTTATCACTTATTTTATTTTAATGCAATTTTTTTTTGACGAGACAACATTTTTTCGATAAATCAACTATGATCCCCTTGGAACAAGCTGTCAAGTAGAAGCTTTTCTGTCAAGAAGGACCGCGAGGTTAATTTCTCAAAATTGATATAAAAATCCATTTTAAACTCTTTGTGGTCGTACAAAGGGTAATTGTACTCATAAAAATAAGCTTTATCGCTGTAAACAATAATATCACAAATCTAAGCTTCATTTTAGGACCCAATTGCTGTGTAAAAAAATGTGGAAAATATTAATTATTGGAGAGAAAATCCGCAAGGAACAAATCCTTAAACTAATCATAACAACGATTCCTGCAAAAATCGTCTCAAACAGTAATTTCCCATTATGTTTTACGACCTGCCTTGCCGGCTCAAACCTTCTCCAGAGAACACACACACACACCAAAACGCACCAACCACGTCACTTGATTTCCACGCCAATTCCGGCTATTTATCGCTTCATCAACGCGAGACATCGGCCCATTAGCCGCCCAGTTGCGATACCGGCCGTTTACGATCGACTTTAACGGCCTTTTACGACCGAGAATTTGGTGAAATTCATTCGCTCACTTCTTAGGACATTGACCAAGCAGCGTTCACACCACTTTCTTTCAATTTTTTCAGAAGTGAGGAAGAAAATGAAGAAAGTGAGTCGCCCATAAGTAAGGTGACATTAGGTTGACGATAATTTGTAAGTAAATTTTGAGATATTCTTCACTTGAAGTAACGTCTCTGAATACCACTGCAATCACCTCCTAGGAACTCAATTTAGGAACTTGAACTTTTTTCTTCGATCGGAACAGACTTCACTCGTGCGAACCCGCCAAACACCGGTCAACTCGGAGCCGCGACTATCGCCAGACTATCATCACCTGGGTCCGGCCACTGACCACGATACATGCTTCTCGAACAGCTCGCTGATCAACAGCATGTAGACGCTGTGTGACCCAACCGGTGTGATCCCGTGATGTTTGACGATTACTCGCCGGTACGAAAAACAGAGCGCTATTGTTTCTGGTTTGCTCCAGGGCTTGATGAGGTGATAACAACTTCTGTCAACCGTGTAGTGATGCATGCAAAACCTTGCGACGACAGTCGTGAAATGCAAACATTTCACCCTAACCACCTTGCAGTTTGATTAGACGGTTTGCGAATAAACTGGCTAAAACTAAGCCATTTTTATCTCTCACCTGAGCGAGAGATTTCAAAGAGCTCGCATAATTATTTCGCGCTACAACACCTCTCAAATTACGTGTGAGTTCACCAACACACTCACAAACACACATCGTCACGTGGTTCCGCGGGTGTGAACGAATTAATAACATTGAACGATTTGTACAACGCGACGACACGCCAGTTACGGCGGGAGAAGTGGGAGGCCGACTCTTGAAACAATGCAACTTACATTCAGCGCTGCTATTCCCACGTGTGGAACCGATTGATGACGTTTCGTCGTCGTCGTCGAGTTGATCAACGCTGGTTGAACTGCTAGCCGGTGTCGTCATGGTTCTGGAGGTTCCGCCAGGTTCCGCGTTCAAATGGGAATACAGTGGAACCTCTTTCAGCACCATTATTGAGCGTTGAATTTAAATGATCTTTTTCAGCGTGTAAAAAGAGGTTCCACTGTAGCTGCCGTATACGCGCGGGGTCAACCTCATGTGAATGTTTCGATTGAAAACGTTTAATTACGGTGTTATCAACAGACTAAATCGAACACAGGTTAATGAGAAGAACTTTGAACTAAACACCGGGGGAGGCACATGAGAACACGCGAGTTTCGAACTGGACTGAAACAGGAAATTTCGGGAGTGGATTTTATAATGTATGATCAAAACAACAACATGACAAGAGGAATTGGGCTTGCAAATCGGACCCAATATGATGCTTTCAGTGAGTGCTAATTAGCTCAATGTGTGAACCGATAAGCTTTCGGTTTTCAAGTTTTATTTAGCTTAATCAGCGCTATCTTTGGATGGGGAAGGCGTTTCATAAGAGGGACTTCGTGCGCGACCTATTTTAGCTACTTGCTTCCTGAGTCTAGACTTATTCTAATTCAATCTGATGAGAGATGCTCTGTTTTACTTAGTCAAGTTAAAGTTCCGACTAAACAAAAACAAAAAAAAATAACAATTCTCGGTGATCAAATTTGTACATGTATTTTTCATAAATTTGGTTGGATTTAAATTCGCAATTCGCAATTTTCAGTGTAAGAACGGGCCTTGACCGATCTTATGCACCAGGTTCCCGACGAACACGCACTGCCCTTACACCTACATCTCACCCTTGCTCTGAGTCAGTACGAGCAGCACGCTAGAACACGCTTTGAGTGTTCGTGCCAGGCATGCACACCTTCTTTTCCGGTTACGCATTTTAACTCGGCCGGGGTAGGGTTTGATGTTAGTATAAGCGCCTAACCATTTAAAGTGTGCCTATCAACTTTCATTGAAGCATAAACTGTTTTATTTTTAGTTTGAATTTAAAAACTAATTGTTATTTACTGTGTATTGTTTTCTTCTGAAATCTTGCCTAATGTCGAGTCAACAGATTAACCTGTTGCTATTTCTTCTGTCGTGGTGTTTTGTTACAAATTTTGGACCTAAGCATGTTATAAAAGTTTACCAAAAATACAATAGTAATATTTGTTTTAATCCTTTAACCATTCCATAAATTGAGTAAGGGCTCAAACCTCACTTGTTTGAAAAAAGGGTGAAGATTGAAAACAATAGACAGTTAAAGAGAATTTATTTTATAAAAATCAAGTATCAATAGTAAGAGAATAATCAGCGTATTTTGAAGAATAAAAATGAGAAGCTAGATGTATTAGATGTAAAATTAGACAATAGTTAATAAATAGAGATACAAAACAAGCTTGGATTATAGTAATGATAATTTATAGGACTGATAAAGAATTATTCAAATAAATAAATTCGCAATAAAATCAAAAAAGATTAGGCGAATGATGAATAGACTTGATATTACTTGTACATTAAGGAAAAGTATATTTTTAAGGAAAAAAAAAAACAAAACAAACTTTGTTACAGCAGTATCAATTGATAGAAAAGAGTGGAAAAGCTTTGAGAGATAAGAGAATCAAAAGTTAGTAAAATTAAAATCAAATGTTGGATATTAAATAGAAGAATCAGTGAAGAATTGGGAATCAGAAGAGCAAAAAAAAAAAAATAGGAGATAGGTGGTAGCTGAGAATGAAGAGAAGAGAAACCCCGTTGTGCGATGTTTCAGGTACATCCATAGCAGTTGACTCAACATACTGCGAATCAAAACAATACCGTCTACAATCACAAATTACTTCCCTTTCCCACATTGTCGCACCCCTTTCTTTTAGCCGTCTCGACTCTGACCCGCGGTGGTCAAAGGTTTACGATCCGTTTCCACAGGCCACCAGCTAGGTCATCATGAAAACCAAGCCAACGTGGAGGTAAGAAAATAGGACACTTGCAAGGAACCAGAGCTATACTGTTCTGATCAAGATAATTCGGATGATCTAACAGAACTACGGATGTCAACCGAAGAGCACGCAACAAGGTCAGTGCCATTGCATGCTCTTAGGTATCAATCCTTGGCCTGCAATTTTGTTGGATTTAAATTCAAAACAAAAAAAAATAGTTAACATTTTTAAAACTTCAAAAACTCATTCCCCATCGAGATCAAACGGAGGGAGAAACGTAAAAAAATAAATTTCAAATGACAAAATTCCAAAAATTGCCTCGTGTCATAAAAAAATAACGTTATGATCATTTCTCTAAGAAATCAACCCTTTTTTAGTTTCATCTTTTTGTGTTTTATGTAAGGGCATTTCCATTTAACAAAAAAGCCATGTCATGTCATTGTCAGGTCCATATGTAACAAATAAGAAATTTCTTTTCAAAATGATAAGATTATATCACGAATACACGTCGCAACAAGCGGTTGGTTTAAAAATAAAGTAATTATTGCAATTTAAATTTCATAAAATAATTTTGAGGAATAAGCTGAACATTGATTTCTGAGCATGTTATTATTGTTGACCTTGGTTTTGTAAATGCTTAATATTTTAATTATGGGTTTTTTTAGCTCCAAAAAATTTGTCAAAGGTTTAAATCAGGCCTGCCCAACCTTTTTGCCTAAATTCTCTGAGATTTCGGTTTTTCGATTTTTTTTATAAAAATTTAATCCGGCTAAAACTTTTTTGGCCCTTTTTGTATGCCCGAAGAAACCATTTTGGATCACTGTTTTTTTTTCATATAATTTTCCATACATTTGGCAGCTGTCCATACAAAAATGATACATGAAAATTAAAAAATCTGTATCTTTTGAAGGAACTTTTTGATCGATTTGGTGTGTTTGCCAAAATTGTAGGTATGTATAAGGACTACACTGAAAAAAATGATACACGATAATTTATTTGGATATTTTAAATTGCACTTTTTGTCATTAGAACTTGATTTGCAAAAAAAAAAAACAATATTTTTATTTTATTTATTTTCTGGTATCTGGCGATTTTTTAAAAGGTCCAATAAACCAAATTTTCAGTTTTTGCATTTTGGGTGTTTTTAATACAACTAACTTAAGGCGGATTCAAAACCACCCAAAAGCAAAAACTGGAAATTTGGTTTATTAGACCTTTCAAAAAAAAAAAAAAAAACTCCAGATATGTTTTAGGGGAAATCAAACAACCAACCATTTTCTAATGTCGATATCGCAGCAACTAATGGTCCGATTTTCCATGTGAAAATATGAAACATTCGTGAAACATTTTCGAAGACAATATTTTCCTTTTTGTTAAATCAAGACTAACATTTCAAAAAGGCCAAACATTCAGTATTAGATTTATTTATTTTAAATCAGTATTGATTGAAACATTCATAACTCGGTATTCTTTGACACACATTCTGCAAAATTTCTGAAAAGTTCGCTTTCGATATCTCCTAAAACAGATAAAAAATAAACAAAATAAAAATATTTTTTTTGCAGACCAAGTTTTAGTGACAAAAAGTTAAATTAAAAATTATAAAATATTTTTTAAAAGTGTATATTTTTTTCAGTGTAGTCCTTATCCATGCCTACAACTTTCCCGAAAACACCAAATCGATCAAAAAATTCCTCAAAAAGATACAGATTTTTGAATTTTCATACATCATTTTTGTATGGCCAGTTGCCAAATTTGACTGAAAATTTATATGGAATACTAATGATGCAAAATGGCTTCATTGGGCATACCGAAGGCACCAAAAAAGTTTCAGCTGGATTAACAAATACAAAAATAAAACTTAAAAAAAGACCTATTTCATAGGGATAGAAAATTGCTTTCTTTTGATCGTCAAAATTACAATTATAATTTTTTTCATGGTGTATATGATGGAATCGGTTCTCAGGTGACTCAAGTGAAAAGTTGGTCAGGCCCGCGGGCTGGATTAATTTTTAAATAAAAACATTCTGTATAAATGCTTTTTCATAATTTAAGTTATGTTCACTGATACTCTAGAACCGATTCCATTAAATAAACCATGAAAAAATAACAATTGTTATTTTGCCGATCAAAACAAAAGGTCCAAAAAGGATGGACAGGCCTAGTTTAAATACATATTTAGTGATGCCTTTTTTCAATTTGTATTGAAAAGATAAAAATATAGAGTTGAACATATAATTAAATTTTCAATTTTAAAAAATAATTTTATAATATATGTACATGTACAGTTTTGAATAATAAAACAATGTTTTTTTTATTAATCATCAATCATAATGAAAACTCGAGAAGTAATCGTTCTGAAATGATTCATTTTTGTTTCAACTACGTAGTAATCAAATATTGTAACCAGCATTAGAAATTTTAAATGTATTAAAAAAGAAATAAAAACAACCGAAATAATTGTTTATTTTAACGCTAAATGAGCAGTAATCCGTTTTTTAAACATTCGGATAAAAAAAAATTATTTTAGATGGGTGTCCAAATTATCCCAAACTTTCCTAGGTTGAAAAATTTACTCATGATATTGTTGTCATAACTCCCTCATTAAAAATTTTAATGATTTAGTAAATAAAATTGAATGAAAATTTTATTTTTTTTTACCAATTGCAGAAAAGGGAGACAAGGGCAAAGATTCCGATCCTTACAGTTTACATATTTTCATTCAGCAACGAAAAGATTCTCGAAACCACCACCCACAACAATGAAAATCCACTGAATAACCAAAGCATCTACCGTCGTCGCAATTTCCAATCAAAACTCAAAACCGAAAAACCCATCACGTGGAACGGCATTCTGATCTAAGCCACACTGCACTATCGATTACGTTCCCGGGCAACACTGGACGGCTTGTAATCTGGACCCCGTCCAGTGGCTGAGCTTTCGTTTACCGATAAATCGTTCATCTGCTGGGTGTTGGTTGGTGCTGCCGAACATGCTGGCACGAAGACTGCACCAAATTTCTATGAAACTCGTCGAGTTGCGTAACCACCGGTCTTCCGGGGGGGAGCATCTCCGTGCCAAGTTCTTTACCTTCTTATACCCGGGGGGTTGCACTCTAGTTAGGGTGGTCCAAAATTAATTTTCAATACGAAAACTTTTGGGAAATCCTTTCAATAATCACCCTAGTGCAGCTATTTTTTTCAAAACTCAAACAATTAAATTTGGAAAAGGATTGGTCCAAACCTAGCCCAGTTCGAATCTTCGCTCGAGGACGACGACGGCGTGGGGACACAAGTCAGCAAACAAACAAAGAACACATTCTCAGTGTAGAACACAGCCAGCAGCAGCAGATTTCGTTCTGTTTGAGTTGGCATCATGTTCGGATATTGTTGTCGAAGTTGGATTCTGTGCCAAGTTTGGTCCCCCCCCCCCCTCCTGAAATTGGGAAGAGGGCAGGGTGATCCTTTCTTCAGCTGTGCATAATTTTCACATGGCACGCCCCGTTCTCTCTTTTGTGGAACGGTGTCGAGACGGCCATCATCGGATGTGTGTGTGCAGATGTGAAGAAGAAAAACTGCTGCTGCTGGTCCACGCGAGCGAAAACTTTGTCCGAAAAGAGGACCGAACAACATAGAGCTTAATTTGATTTAGGTTGGCGAATAGCGAAAGAGAGCTTGAATAGTTCGATGCGGATTTCAAGATGTTGGCAGATTGGTGAGTACACCCAAATGGAAGTTGTACTTTAGAGGAACGGAACTGCTGAAAACTTGGCAAACCTTAACTCCAGGAAGTCTTTGGATGCTTCAGATCATCCCAACATTTCAGCAAATTAGTCTTCCGCACTCACTGAAGCTATGCGGGTATGATCTGTGGTCATAAACCATCGACCTCTTGCCGTAACAAAGGTGTTAAATCCAGAGAGTCTTTGAAAGACTGAAGCCTTAAGCCGTCTGGACAGGATTTGTTTCAAATGACTTTTTTCACTGCTCGCCATGATTCCCTCGTTTGGGTGCCTGATTAGGATGAAGAAACATCCGGAAAAGTTGCCACCCTGGCGTTCCGTCCCGGGGCCAATTCGTGTCGTAGTAATTAAATTAATTTTACTATTTCATCCGGAGTGGACGTGATCGGAAAGTTTGCGGGATTTTTGCGCCAGCACGAGTGTCGTCGGATGATGCCCTACGGTTGACCTTGTACGGGGGGAACCGGACAAACTTTCCGATCCACCCGGCTAATTGAACATTCCAAGATGGCTTTCCGGTCGTTCCGGATTGGATAGAACAGTATCGGATACCGAAATCGGGCTCATTTGGCTTTAATGGGTCAACTTTGGGTGCCGTTTTTTTGTTCCTTCGACCTTGCACGTGGTGGGCACGAACCGGCTATGGTATGGCAATGAATACGTGGTTTCATTATGTGAACACGTGTATTCTGAAGAAACGCTTCAGGACAGTTGAGGTTCGTAAGGGGAAGCTTGTACGTTTATGTTTCCTTTGTAGAGCCTAACTTTATCAATTTATTGTAACGATATTAGACTGGTGAACTTCCATGGTAGTAAAATCAAATGCTCTCGCAACAATGACCCATGTTTTTCTATGATCTCAAATCATCACTAAACAGCTATGTCTAACATGTTTCGATGAAATTTTCTCGAAACTCACAGTAAAATTTCTTTCCAAACACAAAAAAAAAGAGTTCAAAGAAAGAGCAACAAAACCGATACGTTCAGATCAACGTCAACTAAACGTCCTATGCCATCATACGAGTAACATATTCCCAGGAATTGATATTACCCATCGTACAAAGCGCCGTTTCCGCCATGTTCTTATTTATTGCCACGCCGGTTAACGAGACATGCTTCGGGAAGTTGCTTCCCAAGAAACCGCCCCTTTTTTACTTCCCAGTTCGGTGCAGTTCACTGCACGGAAGCCGTAATCCGGCACGTAAATTGAACCATTTGAAAGAAAATCGACGACGCGATATCCGCGCAATAAACGTGCACAACTCAAACGACTCAATAAAAGTCAACCCGGCAACCCGGTCGGTGTTGCCAAATTGATCCCGAGAAGCAAATTTGTTTGTCGGACAAAGTCTGACAGAATGTCTTTTGTTTGTTTGCTTCCACCGAAAAGTTGGAAGTCTCTATTTGGACTCCAGGCCAGGACGACTTACTTGGACAAAACAAATGTTTGTTCAGGTCAGTCCCTTAATGGAGCAGGGTCAGCTTCTTGGGGGAAAAAACAAAACAAAAACCAACGAGAAGGAAAACTAAAAGGTCATATTTCATGCCCGGATTGGACAGCAGCGCAGAACAATCAAGTGGCATAAACAATTCAATTACTTATGCATTTTTCAAGCTCGCACAAATCTTTGAGGTCGCTTGCAAGCGAACGCAAGGTCGAGACATCTAGCGGTGGCTAGTGCAAACACATAAATCATGGTTTCGCGCGCGTTTGTGTCAACGCCGGTGGCAAGGTTGCCAGCACAGGTTTTTCCCGCTGCTTTCGTTACGGTCGAGATAAGAAAATTGCAATTTATTTATAAAAGAGCTGAAGGTGACGACGGCGGTGTCACACAAAACATTCACACACACACAAACACAATTTCTGAAAGATTTCTCCACACAAATACGAGCAAATGAAATTGCGAATTTCATTTGCGCGAAAGCGTCTTTCCACGAGATGAAATACGTCAAGTTGACGGAGTATTTCTTCCCCAACATCACAAAATCAAATTTGTATTAATTTTTTCACAGTGCAACCCAAATGTGACCGAATTTTTCTCTTGGTTTGGGAAATCTTTTTTCGCGCTGAGTGACGATCATCATCATCAATTGTTGACGCTGGCGATGGTTGTGACGGCTGTGACGTCGATGTTGTTGTTTATTTTAAGTTTTTCTTTTTCTCCACTCCATTACGTTCACGTGAAAAGCACCGTAAAATTATTGTGCGCAAAAAAACATATGGTTGCAGAGCGGAGAGCGCTAAGAGAGATTTTTTATCACTAGCAAATCAAGAATACTCGATAAAACCTGGGAGGACTGGTAGCAGCTGTTCAAGGTAGGGATGTTCTGCAAGATTTGGATTGATTTTATTTCATTGTTTCAGCATTTTTTTTTTTTTGTGTGAAGTTACTTGTTGGGATGTGGATCACAGCTGATTGATTCAAAGCTGTAAACTGATGGAAAAAAGTTGCAAAATAACCTTCGAAATAGCTATAGTTTTGAAATAAACTAATTTCGAGTTTTTTTGAAGGTGTGAAGCGTTTTAGAAAATCTCCTTTCAAATATCCATGATCCATAACATAACATAGAATCACCTAAATATAGAAAATAAAAAAAGCTATCAAATTGAATTCTCTTTGAATGATATTTGCTTACTACCTGATTGTTTATTTTCAACCTTTTTTTTTCATTAACACATTTTTGGTTTCTTGAATTTTAGACTCTGTCTAAAATCCAGAAAATATCTGGACGTGATATTTGAACAATTCACAATAGCCAAGTTAAGGTCTGTCAATGATGATTCTGAAATCTGGGTCCAGAAATAGTAAATTGAAATGAAAAAATAATCACTATATGTAAAATATTTCTACTAAAAACACAAAGAAAAATATTTTATGCATAATACATTCTGAATCGAGATTTGAATGTTTTTCTTAAAAAAAATTCCTAGAGATATTAAAGTTTTGAGATTGTTTCTATTATTTTTATTATTTTCAATAAAAGTTTTTTTTATTGTTTTTGCGGTGATGTAGAGAAAACCTCATAAGGATGGTCGATATTTTAGGGTGGTTCAGACTTTTTTATTTTGACGACGAGATGATGAGATAGAGCCTTCGGTGTCTTAAATTTTAGCTATTTTTATTTTATGAAATCTATACATCTTTTTATGTTTTTCTTGTTTTATTTTTATTTTAATTTACATTTATCTTGTTTAGTTAATGTTCTATTCTACCACCTCCTATCATTACATTTTGCCTATCTAACTTTTTCATGTTTTTATAGTCACTTTTTAAATGTTTTGCTCGTTTTTCACATTTTCTGCTATAGAAGGACACAATTATTATTTAAATTGTTAAAAAACGCATAGGGGCATAGTGTGAGACACTACCAAAATTACTGCATATTTCTTGTTACTTAAAATATAGGAAATTTTAGTGAAAAATACAGCCAAAGTTGACCCCTTAAAAAATTATTTTTTCAAAACATTGTCAAAGTCACATAAAACAAGTCAAACTTCCAACCTTAAAATTTTCAAAAATTCTAAGAGTTCTCGTTTCCAATGCTTTTTAAAGATCAAAAATTGGTTTAAAATTATTGTTTGGCGAATTTTTAGATCGAAGCCAGTCTAAAAGCAGGGTTGGGTTGGGTTAAGTTAAGGGGTTAGATACATGTAAATCGACAAAAATGCCAGAGGTTGGTTTGAGCACAAACTTAAACTTTTTTTTTAAATCTGTTTCTGACATTAACATATGCAGTTTCAATTATTAAAAAAATAAATTTGAAGACATTTGGTTGAATCATTGCCGGTATACAGCTATATGAAGTTGGCATTTTCAAAAAACGGGTGCCACGATATCTGCCTTGACCAAATCGGCTCAAAATTTTGGTGATGACTCGTTAACCCTGTCCTGTGTGCATGACGAAGGCCGATTTTCGAAAAGTTAATTTTTGAAAAAGATAAAAATAGTTTAAAAAAAGTTTTTATATTTTGTAAAAATGCAAAATTCCAAAATCGGGCTTCGTCATGCACACTGGATATGTCTTGCGAGTCTTCACCTGAAATCTCAGCCAATTTGGTCAATCCCATCTCGAGATATCGTGGCACCCATAAATCAACTCGGTATTCAGAGAAAAACGTTTGTTACTTACTTTAATCATAAAATGTCTTCATGAACTTTTAGGAGTTTTTGAAAATCATCTTTTAAGTTGATTTAATAAATTTTCTGTAATATGAAATTTTGTTGTTTTCTACATGCATGTAACCCCTTAAGATGATTGGAAAATAATAGTTTTTTTTTAAATTATGAATTCAGGCTTATGTAGTTGCGAGTTTGTTCGTTCTAAACATTTGAAGAGCTCATCAAAGGAACCATCCATAAACCACGTGGACACTTTAGGGGGGGGGGGGGTATGGCGATTGTCCACGATCCATACAAAAAAGATTTTTTTTGTATGGACAATTGTCCACGAAGGGGGGGGGGGGGGGTAAAAGATTCCCAAAAAAGTGTCCACGTGGTTTATGGATGGTCCCAAAACAAACATTTATGTTTCAAAAGAATTAAAATTGGTCTTTTCAAACGACAGTTATAGCCAAAATATGTCAATAAAACGCCATTTTGAAATGTTAATAACTAAGGCTACCAACTGTACGGATTTTTTCCTTACCATACGGATTTTCGACCCTCTTCGCGGATTTTAAACAGGCCGGAATTTTTGTAGGGAATTTTTCGCATACTACGGATTTGTACGGAATTTTAACAACTTTTTAAACATTGGAATGTTTTTTTTTATTTGGTCAAAGCTTTTGTTAACTAGACATTTTTATTTTTATTTTACTGTGAGTTTGATTTGAAAAGGGAGAGTTTTCCGGGTTTTCCTCAATTTAAACTTGATTATCAATAAGTCTGGAGTTTTTTTAAAAGGTCCTATAAACTATTGTCTTTCATATGTTGATAGGACCTTTTAAAAAAATCTCGAATTGTTCTTTTAGAAATTCCTTACTAAATATATTTATCCATTAAAAGATCCAAAGGCCATCTAAAACTTGTGAAAACCTGTAAGTTTTTTAAAGGTCCTATAAACTGTTGTGTTTCACATGTTATAGGACCTTTTCAATATTTTTTTTTGGATATGTGTTCGTGAAAACACTTAGAACGATTTTATTCGTTAAAGCAAACTTGACATTTCGTAAACTTTTAAACTTTTAACAAAAAAAATAAGAACATAATGTGTTGATTCAAATCACGGTTTATTGTATGAATACTTTTAAACGTGCAAGTCATAAGCACTCTGATAGCATTTTGTGAAATTTGTTAGCTGTAAAAACGACACAGTTTTAAATTTTAAATTCTCAAATTTAAAATTTAATTTAATTTATATAAATAATTCCTTGACAGTTTTTGTTATACCATGCTGTCATATTGGCATAGTGTACGGATTTTTGCTCAGCAAGAGTTGGTAGCCTTATTAATAACTCAAAAAGGTGGTGGTTTAAATTGTAAATGAGATTTTTTAATAGGTTTTTGCCCATAACTGTTGATGAATATGACGAAAATTGTCTAGAATTGCTTAAAAATGAGCTATGTGAAATACCTTTCGATTGCAAATTTAATTTGATCTTAAAATAGAATAAATCGTTTTTTTTTTCAAAATTATCAATTTATTTGAAAATTGGTAACACTGCGAAATAGATTTTGACTAACTTGTGCCATAACTCAAAAGATGGCATTTTATGTCATCTAAAACATGACAATTTTGAAAAATGGTTACTTTGCGCTAATAATTGTAATATTTTTGTTTTGTCTATTAAAAAGGGTATTTTTTAAGAGTAAACCTTTTTAAATTTAAACAAACCTACAACTTTGCCGAAGCCTTTTCTGTATGGGCGTTTCCCAAAATTGCATAAAGACTCGTTTGTACTAAACGATTATGCAAAATGACTTTGGTCATAGAAAAAGAGCACACAAAGTTTCATCCAAATTAAGAATTATAAAAGTAGTCGTTATCAGAAGACTCAGAGAATTGCTCAATGGAGGTTAAGAGTTTAATCAATTGTTGTGTTTACTGAGATGGTCTGTCTAGATTTGTGACAGTTCATTTTATGTTAAGAAGCATTGCAAGAGATTTTAATAAACTTTAAGTTAAATTTTCACTTAAAAATGCAACATTGACATGATTTTGCAATTTTGCGTGTTATTGTTTTGCGACATAAAATGCCAAAGTTTTTAAAAATAATGTTAATGTGGTAAACTTTACAATCAATTTTATCTGAAATTAAAATGTGATTTGTGATATTTTTTTATCGGTCATGGAAGTTGTACCATGTTTTTCAATTTGATAAATAATTTGGATACAATACTTCCTCTTGAAAGTATTAAAAAATATCGCCCGATAAATTTTCCCTTCAAAACAAAGAAAGATAACGACTCAATTCGCTAGTCGCAGTTTTCCGCCGACAATAAAGCAGTTTATATTTAAAACCCATAAAAAAGCGCGAAACTCAGTCAAGTTTGTGTGTGCTTGTGCGAGTGTGCCACGTGTGTCATCACCAAGCACCACACTACAACCATGGTCAAAACTCTGCAGCCGAACGCGACTTTAACGATGTCGTTTTTCGCATCGCAAATAAATTATGAGTGATGAGAGGACGATTCTTGCGGACGGTGGGTGGTGGGAGGTTGGTAGCATAAAAAGTTCCCCCTCCCCCGCCCTAACCATTCAATCAGCCCGAGCTGGTGCGTTCAAATTTAAATTATATATTTCTCGCACCGAGGCAGCTCTCATCATCGTCACCGCCCGGATCGGTCGCCGTATTACTCACGGCAAATTTTGTAATCCAAGTTTTTGACACTTTCGAGTTTGAGGTTTTTGCTTCGTGTGTATTGGGGGCGTGGGTGGAGGGCAACAAGGAGTGCCACCCAAAGGGATTACAGCTTTTCCGAAGACGAGCTGGCAGCTTCTTGATTGCAAACAAGCTGCCGCTGGAGTGACTTGACGGGTCCTGTGGGCGGGGAGGTTCGAACAAGTTTTGGTATAGATATTGAACCAGTTTTTTAAACTTATTTAAGTATGTATTTTTACTCAAAAAATCAAACAGAAAAAATGTCTAGCATCATAAGTTTTATAAAATAGCTATACTCCAAAAAATAGTAAAAATTGTGATCAATTTACCACAACATTCCCTGCGCAAGTGTCAATGAGAGTTTCTAACACTTCTGCCTAAGCTTCGAAGAAGCTTTCGAACACCCAACTAATACACACACACACACCACCACCTAAACTTGTTATGCAAACGAATCAGCCCGGCAGCCGCCCAGGACATGCTCACTAACTTTGCGAAAAGAAATTCATCTTGACATGCCTTCGAATCGCTGCCTCTTCGTGGTCCTGATGTGTCTTCCTCGCAGCGCCGCAAGGCAAGTCTTAATTTTCAATTCGTATCTCGTGCAATTTATACGAGGCTTAGATAGGATAACACGATAGGATAGACGACTGAGCGAGCGAGCGAACCAAAGGGACTTTTCGGAACGGAAGGGAGTGCCTTCTTCCTCTTCTTCTTCTTCTTACCGGTCATATTTGGATGGGGTAAGGCGTAAAGACGTTTAATTTTTGACGGATGATGGCTTGGATTAGAGCCGCGCGTCAAGGGGGTGACATCCGTGGGAAAGCCACTCGTCGCCGTGGGGGGTTGCACACGTGTCACGTTTCACAAGGGATGGAGAGACCCGTGGGCGGGAAGCATGGAGGAGAGTGGCTCATGGGGTCCACCGCGGAGGTCGGTTTGTCACGAAGTCGATAAGCAACTGTGACGGGGTGAATTTTGATGTTTTTGGAGCGGGGAGGGAGGGAAGGGGGGTTGGGGTTCGGGGGAAGATTAGGTACTTCAGTTAGATGGAGAACGTAAATGAGACGTGATTTATTTAATTTGCAAATTTACTCGCTCGGTGGATGTTTCTAAATTTGGCGAGAATGACGAGAATGTACTGGAACGTAAACGCCGAATGTTGGAAATAAATTTGATTCATTTAACTTGTGGTAACCAATAGATTTTTTTTTTTTGATAAACTGTTTTTGTATGATTGTTTAGGCAACTGAATTTGCTGATGCTCGTTTGAAAAAAAAAACCCCAAAATCAACGTTAAGGGGTAACATACATGTAAATCGGCAAAAATGTCAGAGGTTGGTTTGAGCACACAATTATTTTTTTCAAAATCTGTTTTCGGGGCATTAAAATAAACATTTTCATCTATTAACAAAACAAATTTGAAGACATTTGGTTGTATCATTGCCGAGATATAGCTATTTGAAGTTAGCAGTTTTAGAAAACGGGTACCACGATATCTCAACATTGCTTCGACCAAATCGGCTCAAAATTTTGGTGAAGACTCATTAAACCGGTCCCGTGTGCATGACGAATAAATTATAAAAAAGATAAAAATATTTTTCTGTTTTTCATATAAAAAATTGTCAATTTCTGATTTTTGTATTTTTTGAAAATTCAAAATTTCAAAATCGGGCTTCGTCATGCACACGGGACATGTCTTGGGAGTCTTCACCCAAAATTTCAGCCAATTTGGTCCATCCCATCTCGAGATATCGTGGCACACGTAAATCAACTTGGTGTTCAGAGAAAAACGCTCAGAAAGTTAGACAGTTGGCTTTGCGCATGGCAAAATTCTGAGCTTAAATCGTCTCTAACTCAGTTAAATCATGAAATATCTTCATGAAACGTTCAGGAGTGATTGAAAACCATCTTTTATGTGGATTTAATAAATTTTCTGTAAAATGAAATTTTGTGATTTTCTACATGTATGTAACCCCTTAAAATGGCAAACTTAGTCACAAAAATAAGATAAAATCTGCTTTTGATACAACATAATTTGAACAGAGTTTTTGAGCAGAGCAAATTTTCAGTACAAAGTCAATTACCCGAATATTTTTTATCTTTTTTTTATTTTATCATTTTTTTTGTGTTTGAAACAGGCTTTAACTCGAAAGCGGCAAATTTTATCAAAAAACACATTAGTACCTTTTGATTTCAAATTCAAATTGAAATCCAAAAATGATTTTTGGATTTTATTTTTGGGGAATTTTTTACAAGAAAAAAATTTAAAAAAATTCAAACCATAACAAATCTTTTGAATTTTTGTGGTTTTTTTTCCTAAGAATCCGTAGGCCGTTTCAAATATTTTTCAAATAATTTATGTCGCCCCCCCCCCCTTTCTCCTTCAAGTTTGGTCCGTAGAATCAGGGGGCAAAAAAAAATGTTTTTAAATTTAATCAACTCAATTTCGAATCAATCAAAAAATAATTGAATAATCATATTTAGCATGTTTGGGCAGGGTTAACATAATTGGGATTTTTATGAATTTTTTATGTACCATACAAAGAAATTTTTGAAACTGATGATTTCCAATAAAAACTGTCTGAACGTCTCACAAATAACTAAATAACGTTGTACAGAAAAAATGCGTTGTTGAAAAGTGCTATAAAATTTCGTTTTGGAATCACTTAAATTTGTATCTACTTTAAAATGGGCGAGCGACAAAATGGTCAAAAGTCGTTAGGTCGAATGAACAAAATGCTGTGATATTTTTTTGTGAGTTTTTCCATTCTCTCAAAATTGAGAAGATGTTTTTTGAATGAAAAATCTGGTTTCTTAACTTTTTTTTGTGAAAGATTTTTCAACAACAAATAAACCTATTTTGACGGATGTGTAGTATTTTTTTTGGTGTGTATCAAGGATACACGGTATTTTTTGAGTTTCACCATTCTTTCAAACATGTGCAGTTCTTTAGAAAAGTTCTTTAAATTTTAATGAGAATAGAAGTAAAATTTGCTGAATCCCCTTCAAAACACCTTTTTATTACTGCTTTTCTTTATTTATGCGTTTCAGCTTAATGGAAAATATGTAGTTTATAAAAAACCTTTTGTCCTATCGACCTTTTGTCCATTCGACCTTTAGTCATTCATCTGTCATTTGTCATTCATACATGCATCCAACAAAAATTGAAACCTTTGGTCATATAATCTCCAAATTTTGTAACTTATCGCATATGAGCTATAAAAACCTGCACTAAAATGTTAGAAGAAAATAATTCAGCAAAATAATAAAATTCAGATTTTTTTTAATTTTGCAGGAGTTTGTTTTTTACCAGGTGGTCTTAAAAATTTATGTTTGTTGATATACTATAAGTTACATTTTTTACAAAAATTACGATATCCGGCTTTAAAATTAATAAATATTTTATTCATGTATTCAAAACCAAGTATTCGAAGGTTGTGTCTAATTAAAAAAAATCATTCTAAAATCTAGCTGCAACATTTATTGCGGTGGCCATGCTAATAATTCCGTGATTTAAGCAAAACATAGCTAGACCATTGCAAAGCACCTTCTGAAAAAATATAACCTCTAATATACAGTATGTAAAAAAAGTATTTACATCCCTTGGGCACTATGCACATTTTGTGATGGAACATGTAAACAATTTAAAGTTTGACAGAAACCTAGTACTACGTTTTGTTCAGAAACTCATGCCAAACATTTTGCTATAAAAAGCTTTTGAAAAGATGATTTCTATGAAAAGTTATATAACAAATACTATTACAGACATAAAAAAAGGTGCAAAAAAAGTTTGTAAACCTTTCGAAAAATTACTTAAATAATGTTAAAAACGTGGGTTTTATAGAAAACCTAGATGTATGGGTATCAAAAGATCGAACATTTTATGCCCTTTTCGATGCCACATAGGTTGACTTGTAAATTGTGGACCGGTTCGGATGCCGGCGGATTTTCCGACGACGTAATTCCGGGTTGGTACGAAATTCCAACGAAAAATCTATTCTATTGATACAAAGACCCCCAAAACGGTGTTATACCCACTCCAGAATATTTATTTAACAATTCTATGGTCATATATTGACATTTAGATAAATTGAAAGTTTGGAAAAATTATGTTAAGATAAATTTCATATAGATTTCCAGAGTTATATAAACTTTTATACTATGTATTTAGTAAACTTTATATTCAATCCAAATTATTTTTTTAATCAGTCAAGGATGCCTATTTGGATTTGGAACACTGGATTTATGGTGATTTGTCAACAAATGACTTTATTTATGTTAATTTTTCTAAAGGTGTCCAAACTTTTTTGCACCTTGTTTTTTTTGTAATAGTATTTGTTATATAACTTTTTATAGAAATCATATTTTCATGAGCTTTTTGTAGCAAAATGTTTGGCATGAGATTTTGAACAAAACGTAGTACTAGGTTTCTGCCAAACTTCAAATTATTAACATGTTTCATCACAAAATGTGTATTGTGCCCAAGGGGTGTAAATACTTTTTTACATACTGTAGATGTTACGACGGAGTCCCATGCCATTACACCAAAAAGCTCCGCGCTGACACAACCATCAACTTTGGCGGTGCGTCAACTGTCAACCTTTCGAACAACGTTCACAACGAACGGAAGGACTGACTACGTCTCAGGAAGCGTAACCGGCCAGTCAGACGAACTAAAAGTTTTCCACGTTTTCTCAATTTTTTTCCTAACGCGCTCCAACTACTTTACTTTTTGATTATCTACCAATAAACAGTAAGTTATTGATTGTTACTTAGAGGCTGTTGCTAAATGAATTAAACTCATCCTAGGTTAGGCAAGCGCGACACGAACTACCCGAAAAGGGCGTTTCCCTCCCCATCAAACAACGTGAAGCACCAAAATCTGTGAGTTCTCTATAATAATCCCAAAAAGGGAATATTTACTAAATTTAATAAATTACAGCTAGAAGCTGTCACACTATCAACTGCCAGCTGTCTTGATTTTGGTCGCCGAATTGGTTTCGCCCTCATCAATGGAATTAACATAGTTTTTCAAGGCCAGTTGTCCTCAGTTTACTTGGAATCTTGAGACAAATATTTAAATGTCTTGACCTTTAAGTCAAAAAAATCTACTGAAGGAAAAAAGTTAAAAAATAACCTTCGAAATAGAAATAAATCGTTTTTCTTTTTTATATAGGGGAGAGTGGGGAGACTTGATCCCCGGGGACACCTGATCTCAAGCCTGTATCTCGTCAGCATGTGGGTAAAACAATTAGCTTTGTTCTAGAAAGTTGTGCGAAATTAACTAAAAACTCATTGTAGAAAACAAAGCAAAAAATTAAAAAAATGTTTAGATTGAGTTACACACATTTTTCTAAAACGAGCTGCAAAAAACTTCCAAGGGATCTTTTTTACATGAATTGCTTGATAAACTAATCAACTCCAAAACCCTTACGCATTTGATGTTAAATTTATCGTCATACTATTTTTACAATCAATTGTTGAAAAAAGTGCGTTTAGGAAGACTTGATCCTTGCATTTTTACAGTCACTGGAATCAGCCTCAAGATTAATTATTTAGGCTGGGTTTTCATACATAGATTCCTTTAATATAGTTGAACATAACTTCCTGCAGTCTGAACTTTTTTTCAAAAGTTTTGTAAACAAAAATTTCCAGCTTTTGTAAACATGCTTAATTTTGTTCTAAAAAATTATATTTTAAGTTTTCAAATATTTTACATACTAAACTTGTTATATTTTGAACACAAACGTACAGGTTTTATATAAAATTGCTGTAACTTATAGAAAATTAAAAGTTTGGATGAAAAAGAAACATTTTGCTTAAGATTTCTTCAAAATGTTGAAAGGGGGATCAAGTTACCTCTAACATTTTTAAAATGCCGGTTTTAAATATTTTTTTAAAAACGCTTGGCATGATTCGAAGAGATCATCTGATGAAATACCCTTATTAACCAAACATAGATGAATGTTAGATAGATAATGTCTGCCTGTGTGGATCAATCGGACCGCGCACTGGACTCACAATCCAGAGGTCGCCGGTTCGAATCCCGATGCGGACGCAAAAATGCTAAGTGTAAATATAGGTATTCGGTGCCCTCTCCCCGTGCCCATACCTTCACACTTAGCAGACCCGGGAGGCGGAGTCTTGTCGCAAAAAGAACGATACACGCCTGTGGATCCGTTGACGAAACCGCAAGGTTTAAGAGGGCCACATTATAAGGTGTTACGTCGATTCCGTTTTTTAGATGAATGTTTAAGCTTTCAATTCATGCAAATAGTTTGTAGTTTTGTGAGAAATTGACAGAGTTATGTGCGATACAAAAAAAAGGGATCAAGTCTCCCCACTCTCCCCTACAATTGTCAGAGAGAGTTGCTGAGAAATGGTTGCTGAATCAAATTATTATCAAATCAAATATTATTATAATTAAAATGTCATTAATATTTCGAATTCGAGAAACAAATATTTAAAAGGGCTTATTAATCAATTATCTTTTGATGAATAAAAAAAATATCTTTGAAATTTGATACTTAAAATATTTTAAGCTTCAAAAAAGCTGTCAAAGTTAGCTATGCAAAGAAATAAACAAACTCTGCTCATTTAAGATGTCCCAAATGGAAGCAAAAATATGAACCGACATAAACTATAATCTAGAGAGGTAGTACATGAAACACCACTTGGCATCCCGGCAACGAAAAACCATTCCCTGATTACTACTCCCCGAGAGAGAGAAACAGTCCAAAAGCTCCTTGTCCTTGCTGCCCTTTTCCCTCTTGCCCCACTCCAGCGAGTAGTTTGAGTGTTCCATGTTTGTGCGATTGCTTTTCTGCGAAGGAAAAACAAACACCGAAATTTATGAAATAGTCATTTGTAATCTTTGGGGAGCGTCCCAGTCCCAGTCCCTGAAGCACGCATATGTGTTAGAAAACCGAAATAGTAGGACACACGAAAAAAAATCCTAAATCGTATCCCGAGAAGGTCTGCTGTCGCCAGGCTACGCCGTCTGCTGCTGCTGGACTCCCGGCAAAAGGGTATCGGTTCGCGGTTTATTTGCTAGTTTTTGCGCCATACTCTTGTTTTTAGGGGTCCACCCTTTGGGAAAAGAGGGGGTAGGCCGTTTGGTATAAAATTGTTTGACCTAAAGTCAATCGGACATTGAATCAATTTCAGTCAATCGGACATTATGCCAAAAACTGTTATGTCAAACGACTTTATGCCAAACGGCACTCAACACCCTAGCAAAAACTATCAGTTTTGCCTTCCTCGGCGATATGACCTCGTTTGGATGTTCTGTAACCGGGACCAAGAGTCAACGCAACGGTCCACACACAAGACAAGACGAAGAAGAACACACACGTGTTCCCGGGGATGACAATCGTTGGGTAGGGCTGCCAGAGAGACAACAAAAAAGCAAGCCTCCGAAAGACTGCGAAAGTGGGATTTCATTTTTGGACCGGGTTCAAAAACATTTTTTCAACAACTTCACATACGTGTTCACACGGACATCAGGCGATGTAGCTCTGGCAAAGCTTTGCTTGCTGCTGCTGATGTGAACGCACTGGAAAAAGCTTTTTTTTCGTGTCCTCTTCGGGAATTGAACGCGCTGTGGTCAGCGGAGGGTAATTGCTCCCAGACAGTTGAATAAATTGTCACCTCGGTGGTGTGATTTTGGGTTTGAGATGCAAAATTGGGAGCTTTTTTGTGAGGGTTTTTTGGCAAAAGGGTACAAAAAATGAAGACTGCTGACAAATCTGTAAGGATGATGTAATGGCTGGAGAGTAGTGTGGTTCATGGCCCTTGGAAATGCAAAAATGTCAGCTAGACCGTTGCATTGTTGATAAAATCATTGTTCTATGTCTACAGAAGCTCTCCTGAAATTTTCAGCCAATTTGGTTCAGGATTCATTGAAGCTCTTTAGCATTTAAGTTTGTATGTGATTTTCATAGAGAATCTTCACCTTTTTACATTTTCTGACCGCAAAAATCATCTACTGAACCAAAATGTCTGAAACCTTAGATATATATCAAAAATAATATGGGGAACAATTGTCTAGAACACCCCAAGTTGATCTAAGCCGAACTGACTTAGTTATAAGTGGATTAAGTGAAGGTGTCGATGTTGTATTTTCCAAAGGGCCTCTTTCTCCAAATTTTCACCTGATGGCTCACTTTGATCGATGGCAAATCGTTTGACAACTTGTTTGTTGTCGATGTCAGAAAAAATTGGAATGAGGTTTTCAACGTCTGTGGAACTATTTAATTAGCTTTCCTCCGTCTTTTTCAGGTTCCAGCTGAATATGAGTTCTTGGCCAGCATTGTGCAACACTTGGACTAGACCGTGAAACACGACAGATTCAAGGGTATTTGTTCAGCAGCTTAATTGGTCCTTCTGTTTAGTGAGGAAGGTGGTGTGTATCGTTACAAGCTGAACCGATGATCGCGCTCCGGCGATGTGCGGGCCGCTAGAGGCCGCTTCCACGCTTCCGTTTCCACCCACTGGGTGAGGGAAAAGCGGGGGGCCTGCGATCTACGCCACCGGAGCAGTATTTTTCTGCATTATTTTATGCCGGATGTTCTTAGGGACGGCCAGCAGGCGTTACTGACTTTGCATATTCCCTCCTTGTCAAATCGACAGACCAATCTTCTGCTGACCCGGGAATGTCGAAATGGGTGCCCCTTTACGATGGTGGTCAGCCGATTGAGAATTTTAATCCTTAACGGCTATGAGCCGGAGAAGCGCCAACGACGGAGAGGTCATTATAAGACGTGGACAAATGGCGGGACGAGACTCATACTGGTTAGGCTGACCAATCCGGGCGCACGTACGCTAGCAGAATCGCAGGACTATATCCCTGCTTCGCTCTGGTCAGCTCAGAACAATTAGAACAATACGCGAACTCGAGTACGGATGATCGTAGGAGGTAGCGAAGGGAGACCATCACGACCACTGATAAGGGATAACATCGCGATCATCATCTTGGTCATGAACGGTCTTCGGGCCATCTACGATCGAGGGAGTTGATGTCGAGGTAGGGACAATTGTACGACTCGTCTGCTCATGGTACTTGGGATCTTGATGACCCACACATCTTCACATCACACATCTTAAATCTAGTCAATCTCTGCCATGCAGAGCATCAAAGTTGACCAAGGAGCGCGTACGGAAGGAAATGTTTCTAAGTTATGTGAACATAAAACTGCCATCTGACAAGAAGCCTTTTGGCTTCATGTTGAAAGGCGCGGTCCAAGTGGACAGTTCACGCATTTATAGTGCAGGTAGCCAATAGACTTCACATGGAAGTGCGGGACCAGGCGATTCTGTTAGCGTACGTGCGCCCGGATTGGTCAGCCTAACCAGTATGAGTCTCGTCCCGCCATTTGTCCACGTCTTATAATGACCTCTCCGTCGTTGGCGCTTCTCCGGCTCATAGCCGTTAAGGATTAAAATTCTCAGTCGGCTGACCACCATCGTAAAGGGGCACCCATTTCGACATTCCCGGGTCAGCAGAAGATTGGTCTGTCGATTTGACAAGGAGGGAATATGCAAAGTCAGTAACGCCTGCTGGCCGTCCCTAAGAACATCCGGCATAAAATAATGCAGAAAAATACTGCTCCGGTGGCGTAGATCGCAGGCCCCCCGCTTTTCCCTCACCCAGTGGGTGGAAACGGAAGCGTGGAAGCGGCCTCTAGCGGCCCGCACATCGCCGGAGCGCGATCATCGGTTCAGCTTGTAACGATACACACCACCTTCCTCACTAAACAGAAGGACCAATTAAGCTGCTGAACAAATACCCTTGAATCTGTCGTGTTTCACGGTCTAGTCCAAGTGTTGCACAATGCTGGCCAAGAACTCATATTCAGCTGGAACCTGAAAAAGACGGAGGAAAGCTAATTAAATAGTTCCACAGACGTTGAAAACCTCATTCCAATTTTTTCTGACATCGACAACAAACAAGTTGTCAAACGATTTGCCATCGATCAAAGTGAGCCATCAGGTGAAAATTTGGAGAAAGAGGCCCTTTGGAAAATACAACATCGACACCTTCACTTAATCCACTTATAACTAAGTCAGTTCGGCTTAGATCAACTTGGGGTGTTCTAGACAATTGTTCCCCATATTATTTTTGATATATATCTAAGGTTTCAGACATTTTGGTTCAGTAGATGATTTTTGCGGTCAGAAAATGTAAAAAGGTGAAGATTCTCTATGAAAATCACATACAAACTTAAATGCTAAAGAGCTTCAATGAATCCTGAACCAAATTGGCTGAAAATTTCAGGAGAGCTTCTGTAGACATAGAACAATGATTTTATCAACAATGCAACGGTCTAGCTGACATTTTTGCATTTCCAAGGGCCATGAACCACACTACTGGAGAGGGATGATTTACTGGATTTTTGTTTACGTCAAGTTTTGGCACAGAAACGAAATTTAGTGCTAGAGTAAAGTTAACTTTTAAAACTGTGCTCAACAATCAACTTAAAAAAATATATAAATCGACAAAAAATCATCTTGTAAAACCTTCAGCATACTCTTCAAGATGAACAGATTACCAAGAAACACCCCGACATAATCCACCAAAAAGCACTCTGTTCCATTATCACATTAGCCTCACTTTCCCTCGGACTCAAGGAGCTGAAAAAAAACACTGCGATGCAAAGCCACCGATAAACCTGCTCCTCGTAAAAACCATTTGCACTTTTTTGAACGCAAGAGTACCAAAAAAAAGGTTCCCAATATGGCACCAATTTTCAGTTGGTATCCAGAAAGCATAAACAACAGGGAAATACTGAGAACAGAGAGGAAAATCCATCACACATCAACTCCCAGCAAGCCCCCCATTTCAGCAGTAGATATATTTTGTTCCTCTTTTGTTACTACGGGGAAAAACAAAGGATCCCTGGGAGGGAAACGTTCGTGTTTTATGCAAATTTTCCAGCTTGTTCTCATGTTTGTTTTGTGTTTCGACATTTTTTTATCCGGAGAGTTTTTTTGAGCTTTGCTTTCGAACGATGGCGTGTGAAGTTATTTTTTACACTCATTCAAAACATAATTTAATTTTCGTGAAAAATACTCATTTGATATTTTTTTTTATTTTTATCATTTTTCAAATTTACTCAATAAACGTTAAAAGATCCATCACTCTTCTCGCAAGAACTGAGCTCCCATATGTCAGGATGGCAGGACAACCAACTTGCGAGGGGTGGGAGTGCAGACAGGCGCCGATAATTGCCTATGGCTGCTGCCGTATGTGTGTGTGTCCCTTCCGGACCACCCCTCATACATGGCCTGACGACGGTGGCAGCGATGTCCTAAATAGCGCGACACAGGCCGACAACATCGACAGTCAACAACCAGGTTTCGGTCAGCGTGACTGTGTGTTTAGTAGTAGGGTGGTTCAATAAAAAGTTAAAATTTTTTAATATATTTTTTTCAATTATTCTTGTATTGATTTTCAAGTTTAGGGGAATTTTAGAAATGAAAATGATTTTAGTAATGGGAAGTTAGAGTTGAACAAATGGTTTAAATTAATAGATTTACACTGTTTTAAAACGTATCTCAATTTAATAGGTCCATAAACTTGTTTTGATTTATCTATTTTTCAAAGATATCATACTAAATAAAAACAAAATTTCTTATCTCAATCTTAAATTATTTTTATCTATCATTTTCGACATAAATTTAATGTACTACTGGTGATTATGTAAGATGATTCTTCGAAAACTTGATTTTCTACTATTATTTTCAGATAGTTAATTTAGAAACGGATTCATATCAGGTAAAATCATAGTGAATAATTAATTCAATAGTTGAAGAAAATAGGTTCTTCAAATTTTCTTTATATTTGCTCTGAATAAATTGTCACACGAGAACAATTTTTTCATAATTTTTATAAGAAAATTCTAATTCAACCATAATAACAAACAAAACTATTGGGGCGAATTATTATAACTTCCAAGCAAGCAAATTAAAACATTTTTAAAATGTGGCAACACTCAATTAAAGATAAACTTTACTTGTTTAATTCATTAACACTAAATTTACGGTTTAAATTGTAAGTTTTTTTTTTAATTAGAATCTGAAGAATAAAAAATATCTCTCTCAAAGTTTATGTTGCCCCCCCTCCCCCCCTTCATAATTGCTCTGAAAAATCAGGAGACAAAAAAATATTTTTTCCAAAAAAACTCCAAAATTTCCATAAAAAAGAAATCTAATCAACTGAAAACAATTCAAAATCAATTTTTCTGCATTGATTTTTAGCATGTTTGGTCTTCTTTAAAAGTGTTATGATTTTTTAAGAATTTCCAATGAACAGCATCGCAAAAAATTAGTTTTCGCAAAAATAAAATTTTCGTCGATACTTAGATATTTAGGAAACTAATGACGACAAAACAACTGGACAATGCATTTTAAAACACTTTTTTCATTCAAAATTTGTTTTTTTTGCTATCACCTGCTTATTTTAATTTTTCTCGGAATCCATCTTCTTTTTTGAGAACTTCATGTGAAACTTTGCGGGAAATGCGATAATAATACTTTCAGACAAGGTTCAAAACACATTTTCTAGTTTCGCAGGATCTTTTTAAATGTTTTTTGAAACAACGCAAAAATCGATTAAGAAACAAGCTGCAATGTTTTGTTTGAAAAAAAAACACTCTTTTTGTTTCAAATTTTTAATTTTTAAGCTTTGCTCATGCCTTTTTATTTATCTTATAATCTCTTTTGAGCTATTTCGAAGTTAAGATTTTTTGAAGCACCACCGGAAACATACTGCTAGTTATTCATTTTCCATGCTTAATTTTCCATTAATTTGTGCTTCTTGATTTTTTTAAGTATTACATATCATGAAAATACAGACTAATTTCGATAAAAAAGACTAATTTCAAAATTGTTATTAAAAGTAAACCATGTTATAAAAGTTTATACTTTTGTTTTTATTTTCTTAAATTTTTGAATTTTGAATAGTTTGTTAGAAGAAAAGCAAACTTAAAAGTAAAATTAATTATGTCAAACATGCAGTTAAATTCAATTATTTTAATGGATTTAGAAAACGTTTCAGTCCCCTCATTTCAATCACCCTTCGCTTCAAAAACGGATTTTTAAAAGAGACAGCAATGCAAGAGAATAAATTTATTTCCATAATTTTTTTTTGTCAAAATTTCAAAAGTTGATCTAAAATATGAAATGAGAAAAAATATTTATTTGGAGACCTTATCAAAAGCTATGACCGATTTTCAAATGCTGAATAATTTTCATTGAAAAGATTAGAAAGATTTCAAAAGTTTCATACATTATCATTTAGACAAATACTTCCTGAGATACCGTCAGTAGTAAATTACAGGAAAATTAGGTAACATTTCTCAAAACCCAAAACATTTTCATCTATTCTTTTGCCTTCCTCACTGAGGTAAGGCTATAATCCTGCTCTAAAAATGAACTTTGTATAAAAACGTCGTAGACCCACCTTCATGTATACATAACGACTCAGAATCGAAAAACGAACAAATGTCTGTGTGTATGTGTGTGTGTATGTGTGTGTGTGTGTATGTATGTGACCAACAAACTAGCTCATGTTTCTCGGCACTGGCTGAACCGATTTGACCCGAACCTGTTGCATTCGACTTGGTTTAGGGTCCCATAGATCGAGTTTTATACAGATTGATGTTTCGATAAGTAGTTCAAAAGTTATGTACAAAAATGTGTTTTCACATATATCCGGATCTCACTTAAATGCATGTAAACTATGTCCGGGTCCATCATCCGACCCATCGTTGGTCAGGTTATCAGAAGACCTTTCCAACGAGCCTAAAACATTGAAGATCTGGCAACCCTGTCTCGAGATATGCCCACATAAGTGATATTGATGTACTTTTTGGAAGCCGGAACTCACTTAAATGTATGTAAACTAAGTCCAGGTCCATCATCTGACCCATCGTTGGTTGGGTTATCAAAAAACCTTTCCAACGAGTCCAAAACATTGAAGATCTGGCAACCCTGTCTCGAGATATCCCGACTTAAGTGATATTGATGTACTTTTTGGAAGCCGGATCTCTCTTAAATGTATGTAAACTATGTCCGGATCCACTATCCGACCCATCGTTGGTTGGGTTATCAAAAGACCTTTCCAACGAGTCCAAAACATTGAAGATCTGGCAACCCTGTCTCGAGATATCCCCACTTAAGTGATATTGATGTACTTTTTGGATGCCGGATCTCACTTAAATGTATGTAAACTAAGTCCGGATCCACCATCCAACCCATCGTTGGTTAGGTTATCAGAAGATCTTTCCAACGAGCCTAAAACATTGAAAATCTGGCAACCCTGTCTCGAGATATGGCCACTTAAGTGATATTTATGTACTTTTTTATTCCGGATCATAAAAATAGATGAATTTTTTGTACAATTCCATCATATCAGCCATTGTTGGTAATAAGTGAGGAAGGCTCCAACCACATAGGTGGATTAAGTTAGTTTTTGTTTGTGTGGCTGGTTGTTCAGAAACTAGTTGTCTGATTTTCTATTTAAATTTTTTTAAAGTTTTTCAGAAATAATTTATTCTGGGGTTGCTTTCCTTCATAAAGTATAAAAAAAGATTTTTTCAAATTTCCGAAAATAATAACCTAAAACTGGCTATAACTCCAAAACGGTGCACTTTTTCAAGTATTCGGAAAATTGCTTGTAGATTTCAAACCTGCTTTTGAAAATATATTTTTGAATTTTTTGATCGCCTTTTCGACATTTTTCAAAGTCAATTTTTTCCAAAATGCATTTCTCAGGAACCAGATTTTGCACCGTTTTGCACTATGGCTCAAAAAATGTATTTTTAAATACTCTCAAAAACATCAAAACATTTCGAAAATTAAAAATACTTAATACCATTATCTGGGGTGATTTGGGACACATTGGGCGAATTGGGACAGCTGTTTTACCAATGTTGCAGCCTAATAATTTGATATTTTTGAGTGGTTTTTGATAGACCAGATTCAGAGCAATAAGATGTGTACATCCTTTTCCAAATTTGAAACTTTCAATTGCTCTGAAACGTGCTGTCCCTATTCAGACTGTTGTCCCAATTCGCCCCAGATGACGGTACTCCTCTTATCTGACAATTGGTATGTTAATTAATTGTTAATTGAAAACTTTTGAATTCAAATTAACAACTTCTGTTGTGAAACTTGACAGGAATTCAGAAAACTTCAAATTTGAAATAAAAAAAGTGCCGTGCAAAAATTAAAATTTTGCTATAGAAAAATCGAAAAATTATGGCAAAAACTTCGATTGACCAAAAAGTTAATAACGTTGTCTAATAACCTATTAAATTACCGAACTTTTGACCTATGAGTTCTGGAGTTCTGGATGCTGTTTCAAAATATCGGAGTTTAAAAAATTTAAATTTTAACAAAAATGTTTCAAGAAATTAATATCACAAACCAAAAGACCCACCCTGCTGATCCTGAAAGCTCACATTCAGCAGTAAGTCTCGGGATAAAATGTCCTCGCACACTAGCGAAAAATCGAGATCCTGTTTCCCCGGGACAGCATCCCGAACGAACCGACGAACTCCGCCCGTGTTAGTTTTTCGCTTACTGATGGCCGGCTTATGTTTTTATTTTATTTCCAGGCTTCCTGCGGAATGAAAACTGGCAGTTGAACACGTTTATGTGCTTTGGTGCTTCCGTCGTCCGTTCGGGTGACGTCGTGTGTGGCTGTACTAAAAACGGGCATTTTTAGTACCGTTTGCTACCCCGGTGGACTCCGGTGTGGGAATGACTGAGTCGAGCTATGGGATCAGTATTTTATGGTTATGATGAAGAGTTCAGTAAACTTTTTACTTGTGATCTTCTTCTTATCAGCTTAAACATTCATATGGATCTTATAAAGCAAGCTAGTTTTTAAATAGAAATTTTTAATTTGAAGATAAATTCCAAGATTTTTTTCCTTTTCTTGAATTTCAAAAAATACCGTGGACTGAAAATAGTTCCACTTTGGAAGATCTCATTTGCCAAATGGAATAGTTGGTTATCCCAATTTAACTCAGTAACGAGATAAAATTGGGCTGATAATTGGAATGTGGTTGTGGTATGGTGCTATTGCACCACACTCAATTCGAACGCAATTGCGGAAAATTGTCGATCGAGCACGGCTCGTAATTACGCTTTTGTTAGAACGCTTTTCCGAACTTGCCACGTTCAAATAGACAGGGAGGGTTGTTATTTCGGAAGTGGGTGCGGTTTGCGTTTAATTTGGCAATTACACACGTTTCGTGCCCAGTTTACAGTGTTCGCATCAGGAAACTGATATTTTTGGTTAAATTTCAAAAATATTGTTAAATGCATTTTAAAACAATTAATCACATTCAATTGTGAGCTACTTTTAGTAGAATTTTACGATTAAAACGGGTAAAACTAGGTTAGTAACTGAAGTTAGCGAATTATTCACTAGCTCTCAGTCAAAGCACTTCTCATCATTTCCGACAGAAACCTGCCAAAACTTTCCCCTCTCTCCCACACCGCTGCAAAAGCAAAAGACACCTGTCAAATTGCTGTCATCGAACAAACTTTGATAACACCCAGTGCGAACGGTTTTATCGCAAAATTGAGGTAAAATTGGCACCTGGTTTTCGTTTCCCCGGGAGCCAAAAAAAAATTGGAACCGAGCCTAAAAATTGTGTTTCTCAGTGTGAGAAAAAACATTTTTTGTGTGCCCATTAAAGCGATAAACGATAAACCACGCGCGGGTGAGCTTTTTTTTCCTCTCTCCACAAAACGCCGTGCCAAAATAATTGCTTTGCTTCGGGGAGGGGGGCTGGCAATTTCAATTTATCCGAGAGAGGTGATAGCCTGTCACACATTTTTCATCATTAGCTTACATCAGGGTGAAGAAAGAAGGTGGGGAAGGAAAAGCAGTAAATTTTTTTCAGGAATAAGGTTGTGGCTGGTAGCAAAAATTGGTTTAAAATGTTTTATCATTTTTGTTGCAAACATCAAGTAAATAATGCAAATGTTTATTTCATTGTATTTTATTTTGAGATCTTAACAATTTTATCGTAAATTAGCCTCTTATTCAATCATTTTATGTCAGTTTATTCCAGTAGTTATGCTCTCGACTGTTACTCTTGCTTATTTCTATTTAAAAAAAAAATAAAGCTGATCATTTAGAATATCAAGGAAAATTTTGTTTTCATAGGTGAAAAGATTTTTCAAAACCATTCATATATGCAATGTAAATGTTTGAACTAACTTTCAGTTATCATTTAATTTAATCTTGCTAGAAAATATTTTGTTTACGTTGAAACTATGAAATGTTGTTAAACATGCCATTATTTTTGAAGCATCAATGATCAGATGATCGTTCTTTTTAACGATTTCGCGGACTGCGTGAAATTCGTTTCCGAAAAATCCCGTGAAATTCAAGGATTTATTAGAAATCATTGCATAAAAAAACAAATTTTTCAAATATTTTATCCAGAAAACGTTTTATGTGTAAATTTGATTAGTGTTTGGTTGAAAAACTTTTAAATAAGTTTGTTTAAAATAATGTTTTAATTGGAATAAAAATGAGTACTATCGATTGCAAACATTCTATTTTATTTATTTCAATTGAAACGTTGAAATAAATAAAATAGAATGTTCAGCTTAACACTAATCAAATTTACACATAAAACGTTTTCTGGATAAAATATTTGAAAAAAATGTTTTTTTTTTGTACTTTTTAGCTTTTTACAAATTTGAAGATTTGGAACTACGTAGCACATCAGATATTGTTTGAAACATTTTTTGATGTTTTTTACTTTTTTCACAGTATCATGTAACTGTAAAAGTGTATAAAGCATCAATGGATATTTTTGCATAAAATTAGTTAATTCATTTATTTTTTTAAAGTTTTTTAAGAAACTCAACAATATTTTGTTAAAAACATTTTTAAATTTCAATGTGATATCAAGTGCAATTAACAGAAAACAAATGCATTTATGTGCATTTATTGTCAGCTTTAGCACGAATGAGTTCGTACAAAAACAGTTTTGATATTAGTGAAGTTTCCGTGTACAGTTGGTAAAAAGTTTTTTTGTGTCATATTTTTCGTTAAATCTCATTTTTTTTTAAAACAAATATTAGTGTTTCATGTATTAGGCAAATTCTTTAACATATCAATTTGGCTACAGTTCATTTTTAATACAGAATTCTAGAAAAAATACAATTTTAATTCCTGATTAAAATGCTTGGGTTAAAAAATATCGTTTCAGTCATAAAAACCCTCCAGGGTTAGTTTTTTCCAAGTCTCGTGAAATTTCCACAACATTTAAAGATTTGATTTGATTATCCCCGTAAAAAACAAAAGAAAAATTAACTGAAAAATCACTTAACTTGATTGATAAATGTATGATTTAGGTAAATGCATTTTTTTTAAGAAAACAAAATAATAAAAAAAATAAAAATGAAATTACAAGCCAAAATCTCAACATTTGAAAGCAAAAAGTGTTTTAAAATGCATTTTAAACTAGTTCAGTTGTTTTGCAATCATTTGTTTTCAAAATATGTATGATTGGAAGAAAAAAAAAATGAGAAAAAAAAAACATTTTGCGGTACTGTACATCGAAAATTTTCTTAAATTCAAAGTGGCTTTAATTCAACCCAAACCTGCTAAAAATGATTCTAAACGTAGAGAAATACATTTTAAATTGATTTCAGCTGATTGCACTTAAATTTCAACTGAAATTTTGATGTTTTTTGAAAAAAGTTACATTTGTAAAAAGTGGTAACCAGGTGCTACGAAAATTCTACAGTCATGCAAAAATTAAATTTTCAAAAAAAAAAAAATTAAAATAAACAAATTTCAATACAGTAATACTGCAATTTGCAATTAATTTGAATAAACAGTACAGCGTGATTTACACGAAACAGAGACAAAAAGTATCGATAAATGAGTTTGATACATCACACCTTTATTCTGACTATGTTATTTTCTAGTTTTCATGAATTAATTTAATGTATTGTTAAAATATTTTCAAACCTTTTTAAGGGGTTACAAACATGTAAATTGACAAAAATGTGAGAGGTTGGTTTGGGCACACACTTCAACTTTTATTTACATCTGTTTTAAGGGCATTAAAAATATATTTTCAACTATTATCAAAATAAATTTGAAGATCTTTGGTAGTATCATTGCCGAGATATAGCCATTTCGCAGTTTCAAAAAACGGGTGCCACGATATCTCCACTCTGATTTGACCAAATCAGCTCAAAATTTTGGTGAAGCCTCATTTAACCGGTCCTGTGTGTATGACGAAGCCCGAATTTCAAAAAGTTTGTTTGAAAAAAAAAAACAAATATTTTTATGTTTTTCATACACAAAATCGCCAGTTTTTTATTTTTGTATTTTTTTTTAAAAGCAAAATTTCAAAATCAGGCTTCGTCATGCACACGGGATATGCCTTGCAAGTCTTCATCTCAAATTTCATCCCATCTCGAGATGTCGTGGCACCCGTAAATCAACTCGGTGTTCAGAGAAAAACGCTCACAAAGTTCGACAGTTCGCTTTGCGCATGGCAAATTTTTTTAACGTAAATTGTGTCTTACTCTGTTTAATCATGAAATATCTTCATGAAACTTTCAGGAGTGATGGAAATTCATGTTTTAAGTGGATTTATTAAATTTTCTGAAATATGAAATTTTTCATTTTCTACATGTATGTAACCCCTTAATCTGTTTCTTTAATATTTTTTTCCAAAATGTAATTTTTTATAATTTTGATATTTTTTATATCATTTTGTCCAGTCATTGTTAAATAATTGCAATTCTGGTTTTTTTCTTTTTGAATTGAATAATTTAGTGGAAGTAGTTGATGTTTTTCTTTTTACATAAAATTTAATAGATCATGAGAGATGGGATGAAATCAACGGTGAGAAAAACATTCAATGTATTTTGAAATTAATTGGCAGCCATGTCAAATGTACAGAAAACGCTCAATTTTACAGCCCCCTAACATTTCAATCATATGTACTAAAACTTTCGATTGCTATTTTGCTAAATTTTAAGAAATTGGGAATGACTTTTAGCGTCAAACTGTATAAAAAATATAAATCTGCTCCTAAACTTGATTAATCTATTGATGTTTTTAATTTGTTTTTTGAATATATTTTAGAAGGGTTGAAACAAACTTTGTAAAAGTGAGAAATTTATTTTTTAAATTATGTGCAATCTTAGTCAAAAATAGTTGCTTAAGGTTTTAAAAAAATATTCCTTCAATGTTAATAAAATTTCAATAAATATTTGATGAAAATTTTGAAATAATTTACTGTTTTCAATCACATTTAAACGTGTCACGATAAGATAGATATTTAACATAATATTTGTTTTATATAATCGGGATCAAAGTATGGGTTTTCCATACTTTGATCCCGATTATACAATTGATTTTATATTAACAAAATTTTAAAAGGTTCACAAAATAGCCATAAACGTAACCATGATTTCTAGGAATTATAAAATCACTTAAAGATGCGTCAAAGGGCCATTTTACATGATCATTCAAAATGGGTTCACAAGCCACAAAAAATGCCCTTGCGGGCCACGTTTTGCCCGTGGGCCATACTTTGGTTACTCCTGACATTAAGTCTCCCCAGAAAATTAATTGTTCATTTTCAGCCATTCTTTTTAACTTTGAATCTCTGATCTCCCTATGTTATTTGACATTTTCTTAGTAAATTCAAGCACGGTAATTTTGTGCAATATATTATTGTTCATGTAAAATTCAAAATATTTCCTCTACTCCCTATTGATGCAGGCTTTGGCTAAAGAAAAACAAAAAAAAAATTGATGTAAAGAAACATTCTGTAACAAAAAGGAATACCAAATAGGATATTGAACTCAGTCATCTTTCAGCCTAATAATACATACCATTGAAAATATTGGATAATCACATCTTCGGATGTTGTCTTCCAAGTATAACTTATGATTGTTTTATAAAATGAACTTTCTTCTTCAATTCCAATTTTGTTGATTCACAAAATATCACAGCTGAATTGAATTCTTGAATAGGATATGCCTCCTTTTCTCTAAGTATCCCCGTCTGTTAGCTATTTCGATGGTTATTTTGCCTTTTTACCTTAATTCGTTGTGTTATGTACTAGTAAACTCTTAACCCTTTTGAATCAGGAGACATATTACGATAAAAAAGTAAGCTTTTTTTCTTTTTGGATCTTATTCAAATAGGGAAGTTTGGGAGTTTTTTTTTTAATTTGGCAGGTTATCATAATTTTATAGAAAGAGACCAAAATTAAATTTACCTTTTGCCTTCTTCCTTTATTCAGTTTTTCAAATGAACTTTCCCCAAAAAGCAGCGCACTCTCATCACCTAGCGCAGGTTGTAAAGTTTACATTTTTCATCACGTAAAATTACATCGCACGGTAAAAACCCTGCGACGGCTATAAAACGTCCTCGCAAATAGCGTAAGGTGAGCTTTTCCACCCTCCTCTCCACGACCTCCAGCATGTATGAGTACATTTGACTAGGCGCTTTCCTGCCTATTCCCTCACGCACACACACACCCGCATAGATCACCGTACAGCAGCAGTGTAACGGTGTGGGTGCGAGGGAGGAAAAGCACGACCCAAAGTTATCCGCGGAGATGAGTTTGGGAAAGAGAGAGAGAGAGAAAGACCAAAAAAAGCCCATCATTTGTGTTCCGTAATGTTATGGCCTACATAAAGAAAAACATCGAGATTTTTTTTGAGGGGGGTATTTCAGGGAATCCCGAAATCCGGGGTTTCCGCAAGCTTATCTGGTATTGATCCTTTGGGTGGTCAAGTTCGGACGAAGTCCGGACATCGCTGGACCACCCGCAAATCTCAGGTGTTGTTCGCCTATGAATTATTGATTCGCGCGATGTATCTTCGTTCACCCTCACTCATCACTCATTATCGAATCTTTCATCTCGCTTCATCACTCACTGTGTGTACTACACAAATCTTCCTGCATCTGTCACGATTCAGGACTATTTTTGCTTGTTTTTTTTTTTGCTTGCTTGCATCACACACTCAGAACTCCGGGAGGTTCCTCCCGGGGATTATTTAATCACCGATTCGCACAGTCTTTTAGTCGGAGTCTCTTCCGGTTTCTTCCCACCAAAAAGCACTGCGGACTTCCAACTAGTAGAGAGCGAAGAATTCGTCGGGAATTATTTCGTAGATTCCCGCATAAAACCAAGTATCACTCACTTTCAGCTCTTCCTCGACGAAGAATCACTTTCAGAGTTCCGGAACGACGACCGGATCTTCCGCAGATCTGTCACAATCGCGAGATTCAAAAAAAGTCCACTCAAAGAATCCTCCGAAATCCTGCTGCCAGAATCCAGGTAGACACACTCCACTTAAGGACCACACTCACACCCGGAACGACGACGTTCCGCGCACACTACTGCCCCGAGGAATCCTGCGGATATTGTCCTCCCGTCTGACGTCAGCGCTCCGACTGAAAAGAACTGGGCTGCCCAACTCTGTCACAACCCGGAGGAGCTGGCTTCTGCCTGCTGGTTGGTGGCCAGGTTCTTCTCTGGGACGACTTGCACAACACACCACACCGAGATTCAGCGCTGTACAGTGTCGATCCAGCTGCTTCTGCAGCATCCCAACCCAACCCAGGCAAGGATTTCGGACACACGTGCGGGGAGCGCTTAACCCGGATCGGCACGCTCTCTCTCTCCCTCTCAGTGGGAGATGGGAACGTTCCGGACGTTCGGACCGTTCCGCAGCATCCCTTTTGGGGGGAGCGAAACCTTTTTTTCCAGGGGTTTTTCGCGAGAGAGAGGGAGAGCGAGAGTTCGGCCCACCACGTGTGTAGGTCGTAGGTCAAGCTGGGAGTAGCAGCAGCATCACTTCCCGTGAAACGTGAGACGAATGCAAACAAATGGAGCTTTCGCTCTGCGGTTGAAAGCTCGCGATCTTTGAGGCACGACACGGGAGAGTGCGTTGAGATAGGATGTTGAGATGGTGAAAACAGAGAGTGATTCTAAGAGCGTTTCTCATTGGGGAGGTCACGGTGGGTGGTTGAGTTGGGATGGTGATAGGGATTTGACAGAAGATGTCATGGAGTTGGAGGTGATACCGGATGGAATGGTTCGTGAAATAAAGAGATTTGAAACAGTTTAGAGTCATTTTGTTTTTAATAGTTGGAATAAATAACGAGTTCAATTTCGAAACTTCATAATTATGTTCAGACATGCATCGGCAATAAGAGCTCTTTTTAACGGCACTCAGTTTGTTCTAGATGGCATTTTCGTTTAAAGTAATGTAATGATTGTTGCCAGGTAAAAATCGCTTGTTTTTGGCATGAATAATGTGTAGAAAAACCGATTTTAGCTAAATTGCCATGTGAATGTTCTCCTAAGCTCTTAAAAAGAACTTCTTTAAAGCTCTTTGAGTGCATTGAAAGGTTCTTACCTTATATCTCACTTGTTTTTCAATATTATTTCTCAGGGTCTTCGGGAGCCTTAAAGATAAGCTAAGCATAATAAGTGTACCTAATCACTGGCACAACATGCTGGGTATCATCTACGTGAAATGCCAAAATTTTTATTTTGTGGTAACTGGTAATCATCAATGGTGACATTGGGTCTGGATGAGTGAGATTCGGTCATAAAAAAATGCTGAAATTTGTATGACCAAATTTCACCCCCAGACACCCCTGATGACGGCAATAAAATAAACCGAAAACATACGTAAACACATTTTTACAACATATACAAAAAATGAATACTATGAATACCGTAATGAAGTAAAAAGGAATCATTTAGTTATCACAAAATTCAAATGTAATGAAGTTTGGATTTAAATTTGTGCACGAACCTTGCACATGTTAAATCTATATGTTTATATTTTTATTTTATTTATTAATTTAAATTTACTTATTAAGTTTATAGAAGTTCATTTTTAAAAGACTGCTCAGATTATTTTCAAGTATAGAGTTTAACCAGCCTCCGGCTGAAAAACTCTATAATCAAGAATTAATAAAGAGATTATTTTCAAAATGAATTAATTTATTATAACTATCGATTTACCACGTGGTGGTCTCCGTTGAAATTTTGTTACAGATTATATTTTTACTTCTTGGAAAGTTCTTCGACATTCTGAAATGTCAATGAAATTTAAAGTTTTGAAAATCGAATGCGTTGAAAAATGGAAAAAATGGTCGACTGGACAAATTAAATTAATTTAAAAAAATACAAAACTAAACTAAAAGGTATTTTGAACGTTTTTCTTTAAGGGGTTACATACATGTAAATCGGCAATAATGTCAGAGGTCGGTTTGAGCACATAATGAAACTTTTATTCAAAATCTGTTTTCAGGGCATTAAAATATACATTTTCATCTATTAACAAAACAAATTTGAAGACATTTGGTTGTATCATTGCCGAGATATAGCTATTTGAAGTTGGCAGTTTCAGAAAACGGGTGCCACGATATCTCAACATTGTTTCGACCAAATCGGCTCAAAATTTTGGTGAAGACTCGTTAAACCGGTCCCGTGTGCATGACGAAGGCAGATTTTTAAAAAGTTTATTTGAAAAAAAGATAAAAAAATATTTTTCAGCTTTTCATATAAAAAATCGCCAGTTTTTGATTTTTGTATTTTTTGAAAATTCAAAATTTCAAAATCGGGCTTCGTCATGCACACCGGACATGTCTTGGGAGTCTTCACCCAAAATTTCAGCCAATTTGGTCTATCCCATCTCGAGATATCGTGGCACCCGTAAATCAACTTGGTGTTCAGAGAAAATCGCCCAGAAAGTTAGACAGTTGGCTTTGCGCATGGCAAAATTCTGAGCTTAAATCGTCTCTAACTCAGTTAAATCATTAAGTATCTTCATGAAACTTTCAGGAGTTATTGAAAATCATCTTTTAAGTGGATTTAATAAATTTTCTGTAATATGAAATTTTCTGATTTTCTACATGTATGTAACCCCTTAACTTCACTTGAATATTCTTAAAAATTTAGAAGTGATCTGAATAAAAACTTGGCCCAGATTGTTGGAGACTTTTTGAAAGGTGGGGAGGGTGAGGGGAGGGGTTCATCTTAAAAAATATAAATTAAAACGATCGAAATTTTTTATACATACAGCGATGTTTTTGAAGTCATATTTTTCTTATTTTTATAAATCAAATAAACACTTGCAAAATATTTAAGAAGTAGTATTTTTAAAAATAACCACTAATATTTGAAAGAATGAAAATGAAACTCCCAAAATCATTACGAAAGTCAAGAAAAGGTTGTTGAATTTCAAAAATATTATAGAAGTCGACCTTTTTTTTTAAAAAAAAGAATTGCAAGACAAAAAAAAAACAAAAATATTATGATAGTCTAGAATAGGTTGTTTTTTGCCTTCCTCGCCTTACTGAGGAAAGGCTATAAAATCACTCGAAAAATGAACTTCTTAATTCGACCTCGTAGACCCACCTTCACGTATACCTATCGACTCAGAATCATGTTCTGAGCAAATGTCTGTGTGGATGTTTGTAGGTGGGTGGACAAAAAAATTGTCTCTCGATTATCTCCGGACTTGATGAACGGATTTTGACCGTATTAGTCTCATTCGATCCGTCTTGGGGTCCCATAGGTCTCTATTTAAAATCAGCAAGTTTAGTTAAGTACTTCAAAAGTTATGCTAAAAAAAACGATTTTGGCGTATGTCCGGAAGATTGTAAAAAGGGTGGTTTTTGCAAGAAACCCTATCATGTTATACATTTTCAGAAAGGTATTAAAAAGACCTTTCCAATGTGCCCAAAATATTGAAGATTTGACAACCCTATCAAAAGTTACTAGCACTTAAGTGTTATTTATACACTTTTTGGAGGCCGGATCTCAGATATTTCAGTAAAAATGATGTCCGGGTCCATCATGCGACCCATCGTTAGTTAGATAACTGAAAGACCTTTCAAATGAGCCTAAAACATCAAGCATCTGACAATCCTATCAAAAGTTATTAGCACTTAAGTGTTATTTATACACTTTTTGGAGGCCGGATCTGAGATATTGTGATAAAAATATTGTCTGAATCTTCCATGTGAACTTTCGTTGGATAGGTTTTTTTTAATCAGACCTTGCCGATAAGCCAGAAAAATTGAAGGTCTGCGAACCCTATCAAAAGAAATCAGTAATAAAATTGATTTGTTAAACATGTTAAGGGAATGTTGCTATTTTTACTGAATAAATTGACTTTATGAATGTGAGGAAGGCACCAAACACCTAAAGGTGGATTAAGTATCGTTTTTTAAATAAAAAAATAACTTCCAAAATATTTAAGAAGTCGAACTTTTTTCAAAGAATTGTTCATGTTTGAAAGAATTGAAAACTAACAAAAATATTTTGAAAATCAAGAATAGGTAGTTCTTAAAAATGAAAACTTAAAACTATATTTTAGAGGTCGAACATTTTTTTTTTTTTGAAATACTTCTCATGTTTGAAAGAATGGAAAAACTCTTTAAAAAAAATTTGGGTAATTCTCTACCAACTCACACAAAATCGGGAAAAGTTGCCCCGACCCCTCTTCAATTTGCGTGAAACTTTGTCTTAAAGTGTAACTTTTGTCCCTGATCACGAATGTGAGGTTCATTTTTTGATATCTCGTGACGGAGGGGCGGTACGACCCCTTTCATTTTTGAGCATGCAAAAAAATAGGTGTTTTCAATAATTTGCAGCCTAAAACGGTGATGAGATAGAAATCTGGTGTCAAAGGGACTTTTATGTAAAATTAGACGCCCGATTTGATGGCGTACTCAGAATTCAGGATTTTTCGAAAAAAAAAACTAAATAGTTTTAAAAATTGTCCCATTTTCCGTTACTCGACTGTAAAATTTTTTTAAACATGGCATTTTATGGGAAATTTGATGTACTTTTCGAATCTTCATTGACCCAGAAGGGTCATTTTTTCATTTAGAACAAAATTTTTCATTTTAAAATTTCATGTTTTTTCTAACTTTGCAGGGTTATTTTTTAGAGTGTAACAATGTTCTACAAAGTTGTAGAGCAGACAATTAAATTTTTTTTATATGCATACATGAGGGGTTTGCTTTTAAACATCAAGAGTTATCGTGAATTTACGCACAAAAGTTTTGAAAAAGTTGGTCTTCGTTGATCATGGCCGTTCATCGTCACCCGCGACAGACACGGACGACGAAACAAAGAGAAACGCAAAAAGTAACTTTTTTAAAACTTTTTTTTCGTTAAACTGCGATAACTTGTGATTTTCATAAGCAAACTTCTTATGTATGCATATCAAAATTTTTGTAATTGTCTGTTCTACAACTTTGTAGAACATTGTTACACTCTAAAAAACAACCCTGCAAAAATAGAAAAAAAACACGAAATTGACGAATGGACAAAGTTTCACGCAAATTGAAGAGGGGTCGGGGCAACTGCTGTGTGAGTTGGCGGAGAATGACCCCTATAAAAGCTAGATTGGAAAAGAATAGAAAACTTGCAACAATATTTAAGAAGTAAGACTTTTTCATTTTACGAAACTCTTTAAATTTGAAAGAATGTTAAAGTCTCTAAAATATTCCAACGATTTTAATAAATAAAATAAACACTTGCAAAATATTTAAGAAGAAGTAATTTTAAAAAGAACCACTAATATTTGAAAAAGAAACTCACAAAAACACTACGAAAGTCAAGAATAGGCTGTATAATTTCAAAAATATTTTAGAAATCGACCTTTTTTTTTAAAAAAAAAGAACTGCAAAGCAAAAAAAAAAAACAAAAATATTATGATAGTCTACAAATTCTCTTTTTACACCTTAGCTTCCATCCACCCCGGGATTCGAACTGACGACCTTTGGATTGTTAGTCCAACTGCTGGCAGTTTTCACAATGAGGTGAGATGTCACTTTATCATTTCGATTGGTTTTGAAAAAATGCCCCATGGTAACAGGTATCCGGAACAGTTTGAACTTATTATTATTACTTATTGAACAGTTTGAACTTATAATAAAGAATAAAATTACTGAAAAAACTTACAAACGTCTAAAATACAAAAAGGATGATTTTGTTGATTATTTTCAAACATTAATGGAATTAACAAATTGAATTAAAAAAAACAAGAAGGTTATAAGGATTTTTGGAATGATTTATGAAATTGCTACTATTTTCACTATTCTAAACAGTCCACATTTAATCACCCAACCTGCGAAACGTCAACTAACTCCCAGCATCCTTTCAACACAGCATCCGCAGCTGAAGGATGCTGCCAACCGCTGAAGGTTCCACTTTCCGTCGCGTTCCTTCATCCTCATTCGCTCTCCCAACTTGTTTTCCCGAGCTCCACTATCAGCAGAGCCCTACCTGCTATCACTCCCTCCTCTTGTGCCTGTATGAGTGTGTATTGTGCCCAACTGCTGTTTACTTGGGGCTGGCTCCGAAATGAGGTCAACCAACACAAACAAACAGAGCAATACAACCACAACGTGCTAGCGCTTAGAACCATGTGAGAAAGGTTCTGCTTTGTGAGATTTCCTTTTTTAAGGGACGATCCTGAACAACCGGAGAACACCCTTAGTTCTAGCTTCAACCAGAACGGTAATTGCTCCACATGTGCTAACGTTTTAATAGATAGTGAAGGTCAAATGAATAAATATAGCATTGGTACTCCTTTTTTCAATTTCGGAGAAACAAATGTTGTAGTTTTCTTGAAAAGAAAAAAATCTTAATTTTTTGACAAATTACAATTAAAATTTACTATTTACCTGAAAATGTTAAATCTCAAAACACAGAAGTTTTTGGACTCACCTGAAAAGAGAAAGGAAAAATCGAATAATTAATATTGTTAAATATTTGGAAAGAATATTCTAATGGAGACGCATGGTATTCAAAAAAAAAAGCCAAACAAGAGAGGGAGATCATTCTCCGCTGACACACATTCCCGGTTCCACAACCCTTTTTTGCGGCGCGTGTGTGTCTGTGTGTGTTCGTCCTGTCATCAGCACTTCATCAACCATCAATCCCGCTCATGACAGCTGGAAAACAACGTGCAGAAATCAGGCGCCAGGACGTCACAGTCCGGGCAAAAAAGAGGAAGCAGAAGAAAAATAACAAAAACAAGGACTCAAATGAACCAAAACAACTCCAGTCTTGCTCACACCAACACACGCAAACAGCCGAGGATGGTGTCCTTTTTTCAGTGTCACGAGAGAGAGCCCTCGAAGGCGCAGGTCCGGCGGCAGGAGCTTTGGCCCCAACCGCCCTAGAACCGGGGAACAGAATGAAAACCGGGGGAACCCGGTGGTGTTTGTTGGTGTAGGTTCCTCTCCCCCTCTCCAACTCTTCCCACCGACCCCCGTAAGGATAGTGAACTTGTGAAAGGACGGAATACGGAATGAGGGGCAGTTTTGACGTGAGCTAGGTCGAATACGGTGTGCGTGGCCTTAAAGATGGGAATGAACTGATGTGAATGAGAGAGGAGAGCGTAATCCGAGGTTCATGAGAGTTCATGAAGGTTTGAGGTTTTGACGGTAGATGGCGATGAGATGCTGTTTGGGTTGATGTTTATGATGATAAGGAGATGAGATGCGATGAGATGACTCTGTAGATAAAGTTGGGAATCATTTTTATGATTGAATTACAATAGATTAAGATCATCTTTGAACATGAATGGATCTTTAAAGAATATCTGTAAAAGTGAAAAATGAAACATAAACTATATTCAAAGGATTTATTAAATCATTTAATATCGTGGCACCCGTTTTTTGAAACTGCTAACCACAAATAGCTATATCTCAGCAATGATACAACTTAATGTATTCAAATTTGTTTTGATAATAGATGAAAATGTATATTTTAATGCCCTGAAAACAGATTTTCAATAAAATTTGGTGTGTGCTTATACTAACCTCTGACTTTTTTTTTGTCGATTTACACGTACTGATAATTATTTTTAAAACATTTTGTAGGCCATACAAAGTCCGTGCACTATTTTTGAAAAAAAGTTTTTTCAATAACGTTTATAAAAAAGTTGCGATAAATAAATCTTAGTTTGAAATCTGGGGTGACTTTAATAGTCATAGATTTTCTTGTTTAAATCAGATTTAAAGTATACAAACATTATTTTTACGTCAAATGTAGGGTAGGGTAGTCATCAATGAGACACTTTTGGGTTTTAACTTTCAACGATTTTTGTATTTTTTTCATCAGCATGTTTAAATGAGCTTGTTGATGCATTTTCTTTCTTTTAATGTGTTCTAACATTGACCAAAATATGAGATCGATCTGACGTCTACAGCCAGAGTTATTCAACTGTCTCATTGTAGACGCATTTGGCAGGAACAATGAGACAGCTGGGGAACAATGAGACACTCTTCAAAAATCAATACTTTTTTAGTAAAACATCATGTTTTTATATTGTTTCATTGCAGGAGACTTGCTTTGAACATTTTCAAACAATTTTGTCAACATGAAACTTTAATTAACAGAAGTTATACTAAAAAGTATTTAAATTTTGCAAAATCCATATATTTTACGAAATAACTTTATATTTTTGGTTAAATGAAGTTCAAACTCAATAAATATGCCAAAAATCACTTCCAATTCATGTTTTGAAAGATTTCCATAGATTTTGAAAAGTTTATTGAAGAAAAATCAAAGTGTCTCATTGTTACCCATGGGCCGAAAAGAGTGGGGAACAATGAGACAGCCCTGGATTCTGGGTATATTCTAATTTTTGGTCAAACCTAATAAAGGGACATTGTAGCCCAACTTATGCCCTTTAAAATGACGAAAGAAATTTGGAGAAATATTAGTTTTTAAGGTAATGGTAGCCTATGAGCGAAAATTTAATTTTTAGTCAAAATTTACTTTTACACCCCAGAATCAAACATGTATGAATAACTTCGCAAGGGAGCGTCCATAACCAAAGTCACTTTTATGGCAGACGTGTATTTAGTAGACACGCCTTTCCCCCAAATATGAGCCAGATTGGTTGAAAGTGCGTCTTGTGAGAGCCATTTTATCATTGTTCCCCGTGTCTCTACCCTACCATCACCAAGGTTGCTGATACAGTCAAACATCAAAAAGTTATAGTGTCTTGAAATCGGGATTATGGCAGCTATCCATTGCAATTACAGTTATATGAAAATTTTCACAAAAATACGTATTTTTTCTGTATTTTGAAAATGCAAATTTTTACTCTATAAAAAATTTCAAAATATTTGTTATTGCATTTTTTTGATTTTTCATAAACTTTGAATGTAATAACAACATTTTTTGAAAATACTCAACACTTTTAACAAAACTTCATATTTTCGAAAAAAAATACTCATTTCGAAAAAAATTACAAAATTTCAGTTTATTGCAATATGGATATCAAAGAATCGAGACTTTTCATACATTTGGAACGTAATAATTTTTTTTTGGAAAATATTTAAAATTTTCACAAAACTACGTATTTTTGAAAAATACTACAAATTTCAGTTTTTCACAGTTTGGGTATCGCATGATTGGAATTTTTTTATACATTTCGATTGAAATATCAACCTTTTTTGAAAATATTCAAATTTTTACAAAACTATGTATTTTTGAAAAAATAATACTCAAATTTCATTTGGGTGCAAATGATCGGAATTCTCAAAAATTTCGAACGTAATAAATTTTGAAACTTTGAAATCTTGAGTATTTTTTAGAAAATACGTAAATTTGTGAAAATTTTGAGTATTTTCAAAAAAAAAAAATGCTATATTCGAAATGGATGAAAAATACCAATCATTTGATACCCATATTAAACAAAACTAAAATAATGAGTGTTTTTTTCAAAAATACGTAGATTTGTGACATTTTATAGTATTTCCAAAAAATGTTGTTACTACATTCGGAAAGTATAATCAAATCTGATCATTTGATACCCATATTGTGAAAAAATGAAATTTTAAGTATTTTTTCTAAAATACGTAGTTTTGTGAAAAATGGAGTATTTTCAAAAATTTGTGCTATTGCTTTCGATTCCGACCGTTTGTTACCCATATTATAAAAAAAAATAAAATGTTGAGTATTCTTTTCAAAAATACGTAGCTTTGTGCAAATATTTAGCATTAAAAAAATATATATTTCATTCGAAATGTATCTAAAATCCCGATCATTTCATACCCATATTTCAATAAAGCAAAATCCCATAAGCTCTATGCTTCAGTTAAGTACGGGGCCGTACTTAAGCGAGGCAGCTAAAAGAATCAAAACCGGGGCAGTGCAAAACCGAGGCGTGCAAAATCGGGGCATGACTGTATAGTTTTAAAGAAAAAAAGCAATGTTTATGTTTAGTTTACTAAGTTTATAAGCTTTCTAACAAAATACATATAAATTTTTGGTTTAACTGTTAAAAAATCAGAATTTTGCATGAAATGTTAAAACTCGTTTTGTTAATTAAAATTTTCGATTTATATTGTATTTAAAACTGATTTTGTAAGACGAATCAAAAGTATTCACATTTTACATGAAATTTAAAAAAAAAACTCTGGTTGTCGATCTTCTTGATACTAATATTGCTCCAGCTGTCAATCAACTTTTCAGTTCGTTTAAAGCTTTTTGTGATTTTCCGTTCTATAACTTGAAACCACCCGTTCTCGACGGTCCCTTCAATATCGACAACGGGAAAGCTCATTGGGTATTTTTTTAAATACTTAAAATTTCCACGGAAATAAAATTTTCGAAAAAAGAAACACTCAAAAAAATTTCTTTTTTTTTTCATTTTGCAAATTCCTTGTTTTTGTAAACCAGAATTTTAGAAACATTTTTTTTGTATTTTCTGACAATATGTTGTTTCGAGATAATTTGTTTTCTCTCAGAAAAAATACTATTAAATATATGAAACCTTTCCGACAAATTTATACCTTTATTTGGACAAAGAAAAATTTTTTTTTTCATTAACACAGGAAAAATACATAGTTTTTTTTTTTAATTTTAAAGGAATTTCAATTGCAATAAATGCAATTCCAAAACATTTAAAAAATAAGTTTGGATGATTTTATTACAGAGTAATAACCAACTTTAGAGAAAATAGTTTTTAAAAGAGTTGGTCGTCGTTGATCTTGGCCTGTCAAGGTCACCCACGATAGACACGAACGACAAAACAAAAAGAAACAAAAAAATAACCTTTCCAAAACTTTTTTTTACATTCTCCTTAAAATAACTGTTCAAAGTTACAGAAAACTCTAAATTGTTTTGTTGGTACTAAGATGCTTGCGAAATAGATCAGTTCAATAAAATCAAAATCAAATTTACGAACGTCTCGGGACAATAAGATTTGGTAATAATTTATGCCTTTTCCGATTATAATCAATCAAGAGAAAGTTTTATTTCGACTACCGAACAAAACCTATTGATCGGTAGGGGTTGTTATTTCATTAATCCCATAATCGATAGCTATGGTAATCAGAGGCATACCAGAAATCGTTCTGACATTCTTTCCTCAACAATTCATCGCAGTCCCTAGAAACCTCAACCTACTCTTCTCCAACAGCTCAAGGAATTCGTCGGCAAAAGACCTCAAGTGCTACACCGCGGGAATGTCAACAACTTTAATGACCTTGTTTGGAATGAATGGCAGAGGGTTTTGTTTACGACTCGCGATTCGCTTCATTTTCCCTTTCGTAACCGAGTTAGAAGGCCGAAAATAGGACCACCAGCAGCAGCTGTTGGTACACGGGGACAATATGCTGCCTCGTGGACAATGTTGCGACTCAGACGACTTGTGATCCACTTCAACTCTTGTAAGAGTTTTAGGGTTTCCTTCGTAATACATCTTTAACAATCTTTGAAATTTTTGAAGCAAAAAAATGTTTTTCAATATGAGGCTTCAGCAAATCGGTGTCCTCGTTTGATAACAAGTCTGTTCCGTCCCAGGACCTGACAGAGAATTCCGGAATAATCCGCTTTAAATGACGATAATCGTTCTTACTCATTTTGTGAGCGCACTCCACTCGTTCACAGTGTGGTGTCCAGAGGCAATCAATTTTTGTTCGATGCCATTTTTTCCAACTTTTCCCACATTTTGTGCAATTTCTATTTTTTCTCCCGCTTGCCTATTTATGCTACTCAGCGGATCATCGGAATAATCCTCGCACCAGACAAACATGTTTTTTGCGCCACAACCCGCAATACCGCGAGCTTTTCGTCCGCACGGTTCAGTTGGCTCGTCCGTCAACAAATCGTCGTGATCGTGCTATATTGTCGTATGTCGATTTTTTTTTCTGAATTGAGTTAAGAACGCCATTTTGTGCAGCTATCAATGACTTACCTTTTGGCCCTTCTCAGTTCCCTAAAATTTGAATTAAATCGTAAGATATTCAACATAACCCGTAAACTCCCGTGCAATGTTGTCATTCTTCATATGAAAGTAGTTGGGATCATGATATCTTGGCACACTTTGCACGTGGGAATTTTAGTCAAAAGTCACTCTAGTATGCACGTCTAATGTTATCATTTTTGATTGTAATTCAAAACTCTGGCAGCCAAATTTTACGAAAATTCTGGACATTCCCGCGTATTTCACGAAACGTCAAAAAGCCACATACGCAGGCATGCCAGGTTTTGCAGATTTTCGGGCACATCACAAAAACGCAAATGAATTTAACATGATTAAATAAAAGACAATCTTTTGAAAAACGTTTTTCACTTTTGTGAGCAAATCATTTTATAAGAAATCAACGATTAGTTAAACAATACGTTAGACCATTGAGCCTGTGCTAAAAAAATTGTAAATCTGGCATGCCTGTACATACGACAAGATAGCACTATCGCGTCAAACTAGGGTAGACCAGCAGTAGCAGAGATCCTGCAGAAGGCTCCAGCGGAATGTGTCTGGTGTGCGTTTTTGGCAGTTGCGTTTCATCGATTGATGTGCTTGGATTTTGTTTTTTGCCTGCTTGTTTGCTATTTGTTATAATGAGCAAAAATAGCGATATTGTTGGGGGTTTTTGTTTGCGTTTGGGATCCAAATGGAATCACGTAAGTGAAGGTGGTCATTGAAAAGGAGAGTGGAATCGTTATGGTTGCTTTAATGAGTGATGTTTATAACAACCTATTACAGCACTCTTTGTTTTCGAGAACTATGTCCAAACGGATTTTTGTCAAATCAAGAATTCAAGATATATTTTTCAATATCTCGTGACAGAAGACCAAGGCAGTACAACCTAATTTTTAGCATTCAAAAATTATTATTTTCAATACTTTTCAGCTTGAATGATTATGTTTTGGAAATTTGATGCTAAAAAAACTTTTATGAAAACTTAGCAAATAGATAAAATCCTAAAAAATTCTGAAAAGAAAAAAAAGAAGATAAACTCAGTTGATATTCAACCAAAACAAGTATTGGGTTCGTGATCGAATACCGAAACAAATAAAATCAGTGGATTTCATGTATTTTTTCTTATTGGCTGAAACTTATTAGGTGGGAGCGGCCGTGGCTGACTGGTTACGGTGTTCGCTTAGTAAGCGAATGGTTCTGGGTTCGATTCCCATCTGCTCCCAACGAGAAAGTTAAGAACACATAAATTTGAAATGATAAATATGAACGAAAAATCAAAGTCGCTCGAGGCGGGGTTCGATCCCCCGTCCTTTGGATTGGTAAGCAAAAATGCTAACCACTAGGCCATGACGACTTGGTAAGCTTGAACTGGACTTAGGAATACTGTTACAGAGAGCGAGTTGTGGCGCTATAACCACGGCAAAAAATGTAAAGGGCATTCGTGGAAATACAATTTCCCATCCCAGAAGGTCCCGGAGTACCAAACCTTCTTAGTGCTCCCAACGAATACAACCAAATCTCGGAGCGTATGGTGGTGTGTCCCCACGCTTCTTCCTCCCCTGTCGATTCAGAATTGTGTTGTTGTTCGAACACTCAGTGCTCAAACATTACGAGTCATCTCTGCGATACGGCTTTACGCAGTAGGCCTGGCCGCTTTAACGCTTGTGATGTCTGAATGCATTCTAATGCAATGGCGCACTACAAATGTTAAAAAATGACAAGAAGAGTGCTAGACACTCTTCAGGATCCCTTCGAAAGATTTGCTGCGCTTGGGTCTGATTAGAGATTAGATTAGATTAGATTATTGGCTGAAACTTATTAGGTGGCTTGGTTTCATTACATCAGTACATCATTATACAAACAAGTCTCCATACAATTTCAGCAGCTGTCAAATCAATTGATTTTTCGGTTTATAGGGGAACAGCATCTAATTCCAGCGTGCCTCTAATGTTGGCAGGTAAGAACTTTGACATTCAAAAAATCAAATTATTCGCTCTACAGCATTGCCTTGGCGTTCCCGATTACGGGATTCCTACTCGAAACTTGATGTCCGAAGGCTTGATTGTTGAGGCAATTGCAAACCTCTTTTTACACCTAAGCTTCCATCCACCCCGGGATTCGAACTGACGACCTTTGGATTGTGAGTCCAACTGCCTACCAGCGACTCCACCGAGGCAGGACCCAGGGAGACGACTCCTACACCTGGACTGAGCTATCGACCTAACCTCTAGGTTAGACCGGGGCCAACATTTACTTCCCCATCCGACGGAAGGCGTGATCAGACAAATCTCGTCTCAAAATTTGCCACCGGGACCTTCTGGGATCGAACCCAGGCCGACTGGGTGAGAGGCAATCACGCTTACCCCTACACCACGGTCCCGGCATTCAATTAAAGCTAATTAAAAGCGTTTTCAACTGAAATCGAGTGATAAATAGCTCAATAAGAAGTGAGCAAGCAAGTTTATATCAAAAGTTTTGCAAATTTAGTTGTTTAAATAGTGAAAATCAGCAAATTGGATGGAATTAGGTGCGAGTGATTAACCTGCCAAAGATACGAGAATTTCCCCTAGTCGACATTTTAGCTATCGATCCTCTTGATATCAATATGACTCCAGCTGTCAATACATTTTGCAGTCCCTTCAAGAAGCATGCTTTGATTTTCGTTCTATAACTTGATACCTCCCGCTCTCGATGGTCCCAATCAATATTAAAAACGAGAGTCACTGTTTTAGAAATGTATGTATTGTGGGAAGGAATTTTTCATCGGTATGGTGTCATCAGAAAAATTGAAGATTGTGAGAGGGACAATACAGAAATAAATAGCAAGGCTTTAGAAAAAATTATATCTTACGGGACTCAGTACATTTACCGGAACAAAAACCTGAATGCCCGCCAAAAAAAATGGCTACACTCTGATACACACGCACAGACATTTGCTCAGAATTCAATTCTGAGTCGATATGTATACGTGAAGGGTGATCTAGGAGGTCGAATTGAGAAGTTAATTTTTCGAGTGATTCTATAGCCTTTCCTCAGTAACGTGAAGAAGGCAAAAAAGCTCATTTCAAAGTTGATTGCTCATTTAAAACTACATAATTGCTCAACTGACGATATCTCGACAACTGCACCTTTTATTTAAAAAGCTATCCCTAAAAAAAATATTTCAGAAATTTCTAAATCAAGCCTAGCATTTCAGTGGATTTTAAAAATACCCTTTAGAAGTGCTAGATTAAAGTTTGAAATTTTAAAAATATTTATATTCAAGAGATAGTTTTTTTTTTACATTTTTATACTGAAAACCAGACCAACAGTACCCAAGTTATTATCATTTGAAAAACTAATGGCAATTGATAAAAAAATGAAAACAATTGATTTTTTTTTAATTATAATGCACTATCTCAGCAACTATATTTTAAATATTTTTTTCAGAAATGGACATGCATAGACCCTATTCAACATTTAAAAACTTATCTACCTTAAATTTTCGTAATTATTATTATTTAATCGTACTTGTGAAACGAATCTTTTAAATTTTTGTAGGAAATCTGTAATACCAATTCATAACATTGTTTTATTTTGGATCAGAGTGTCAAAGATTCTGAAAACAGAATGGTTCTGTATGAAAAAAGTCTCATCCATCAAATTTGTCCTTAAAAAAAACTATGTTCTTTATTGTACAACATTTTTTTAATTCTCATCAATCCATTAATTAAAATATCTTAGAATAGTTTTTATAATACAACTTCCTCAAATTTCGAAAATATTTTTTTATTATTTCACTCTGCAGCTACACAGATAAAAAATAATTGTAATATTACATCTAAGAAGGGGTACATCTTTTATGTTAGAAAAAAGGTATAATTTTACCTCTAAATTGAGGTGAAATTACATCATAAAAGAGGCAATATTCAACCTTCCAAAATTACAGCTTCCAAAAGAGAATGGGCAAATTTGTATGGGAGCTGGTCCAAGGATGTACACGAACGGGACCAACTTTTTTCGAAAGATCTCGCCGAGAAATGAAAAAAAGTCTTCTGGACCAACTCTCCAAACCCCGGGGTTCAAAAGTTACAAGTTGTTGAAGTTTGAGCATTTTGGGTAAAAATGTACAAAAAATCGTATTTTTGCTATTTCTAAAATCATTCATAAAATCTCTGTTTCATTATGGATTTCGATTTTCTTGACTTCATTCGACGCGTATCAGCAAAAACTATGAATTCTGATATGTCTTAGCAACTTATTGGGATGGTCTGAGTCATCCGAGAACTTCTTGTAGTTAAGACCGGTGAGTCTACCGCCGTAACAAGAAAGATGTCGGCGGTTTTTGACCACTGATCATACCCGCATGGCTTCAGTGAGTATGGTAGACTACTATGCTGATGTGTTGGAGTGTCCTGGGTCTCCTAGGACTCTCTAGAGTTAAGATCTGTGGGTCTACTACCGTAACAAGCAAAATGTTGTCCGGTTTTGACAACGGAACATACCCGCATAGCTTCAGTGAGTGTGGTAGACTACTTTGCTAATGAGTTAGGATGTCCTGGGTCATCCAAGGACTCCCTGGAGTTATGATCTGTAGAGCTACAGCCGTAACAAGCAAGAGGTCGACGGTTTTTGACCCCGGAACATACCCGCATAGCTTCAGTCAGTATGGTAGACTGCTTTGTTAATGTGTTGGGATGTCTTTGGTCATCCTAGGACTCCCTGAAGTTAAGATATTTGGGTCACTGTAACAAGAAAAAGGTCGACGATTTTTAACCTCGCATGATAACCGCAAAGATTCAGTGAGTATGGCAGACTGTATTGCTGTTATGTTGGTATGTTCTTGACCATTCCAGGGAGTCCGTAGACCTACAGATCATAACTCCAGGGAGTCCTAGGATGACCAAAGACATCCCAACACATTAACAAAGCAGTCTACCATACTGACTGAAGCTATGCGGGTATGTTCCGGGGTCAAAAACCGTCGACCTCTTGCTTGTTACGGCACAACTCCAGGGAGTCCTTGGATGACCCAGGACATCCTAACACATTAGCAAAGTAGTCTACCACACTCACTGAAGCTATGCGGGCATGTTCCGTTGTCAAAACCGGTCGACATTTTGCTTGTTACGGTAGTAGACCCACAGATCTTAACTCCAGAGAGTCCTAGGGGAACCCAGGACACTCCAACACATCCGCATAGTAGTCTACCATACTCACTGAAGCCATGCGGGTATGATCAGTGGTCAAAAACCGCCGACATCTTGCTTGTTACGGCGGTAGACTCACCGGTCTTAACTCCAAGGAGTTCTCGGATAACTCAGACCATCCCAATAAGTTGTTACAACATTGCACTGAAGCCTTCCATACTCACTGAAGCAGTCTGGGTCGGATCGGATGGGTCGGATATGGGATGCCTCTTGCACAAACGGTTCAAACGGATAAAAACAAGAGAAATCATGTTTCAATCATGCTAAGACATATCAGAATTCATAGTTTTTGCTGATACGCGTCGAATGAAGTCAAGAAAATCGAAATCCATAATGAAACAGAGATTTTATGAATGATTTTAGAAATAGCACAAATACGATGTTTTGTACATTTTTACCCAAAATGCTCAAACTTCAACAACTTGTAACTTTTGAACCCCGGGGTTTAGAGAGTTGGTCCAGAAGACTTTTTTTCATGTCTCGGCGAGATCTTTCGAAAAAAGTTGGTCCCATTCGTGTACATCCTTGGACCAAATTCGCCCATTCTCCTTTACATTATTTTTTACTGTGTATAGAAGACTAATAATCCGATGATGATGTTAAAATTAAAGCAATAATCGCAATTTTTATATTCGCATTTTATGTTAATTTTCATATTTGCTGTATTTGATATTTTCCATTTTTTTTTACTTTTTATCACCAAAATATGAATTCCCGAACCATCTGGACAAAAAATCACGATTTTTTTTAATTAAAACAAACTGTTATTAAATTGCCTCCTCTTTTAAATAGAATAATAACAGTTAAAATCCACATAATCTTTAAAAAAAACAAACTAGCTTAATTCAAAACATTGCACAAAAATAAATATTGTCAGCCCGTCTAGTGATTTCTTGATCTTTTTTGAAATTTAATTTTTTAGATATCGGATGAGGAATTTAAAAAAAAAACTTCAATGTTTTGATTCGTTTAGTGCACAGAAAAAAAATCATGGCAATATTACATCTGGGAAGGGGTACATCTTTTAAGTCAGAAAAAATGTGTAATTTTACCTCTGGAAATTTTAGAGGTAAAATTACACCTTTTTTCTGACATAAAAGATGTACCCCTTCCCAGATGTAATATTACCACGATTTTTTTTTCTGTGTGAAGTTTTAAGTAATTAATTCAATTAGTCTTTTTGACACAGTAATTTCAGTTATTATTTGGCAGACTGGCAAAAAATATATGCTTTTGGAAACATTTGGTCCCTTAAAAAAATGTGATCAAAAGAAAACTTTTCAAACATGTGGTTTCGAAAACCTTTCTTACAGAAAAAAAAGTTCATACAGACATCTCTCAGGCACTTCACACCGATGCTTCTGGAGCCTCTGGAATTTATTCAACATTAAAATAAATACAGTTTGTATTGCCTTTTTAATCGGGTTCTCCACTTTATTGAAGCCCCACTTTTTCCTCAACCAAATTGAATTCACTGGTTGTAAACCAAAGCGCGAGAAAGTCCTTTTTTGGGTCATTCCCGTCCGCGTACTACATTCTTTCATTACCGAACATAATACTTTTCTGTTTCCGTTTTTCCCTCATCAAGCTCTTTTTTTATTGTCACTACACATCACACCCTGGGATTTATGGATTTATGGCGGTTTCCGTAATAATCACTTCCTCCTCCTTCTATTCGCACTTTTATTTGTCCCCGGGGGAAAAAAAATCTGGAACACTCTTGATGGATTGAGGGCGGAAGGGGCGAGATGTTCAACACCCTCGGGAACCAATCCGGGGAGGCCTCATTTTTAATAAACGGTTCAACGGCTCGAGCAACGCCCCGCGAATTACGTTACTCACCCCAATTTCTGGGGTGGGTGTTCTCCGTAAACAACATTCTCCGGGAATTTTTGATGGGTCTATAAATACGTAGTCACACAACTCCCGTCCCGACCTAGCCTGTAGCGGCAATAACGCCCTATAAAGCACAATCAAGAGGCATACTTGAAAGTTATTTAGGCTACCAACCCAGCGTTGGAAAACCGATGATGTGGAAAGTCGTGAACTTTGCGTTTTCCAATATCTACCAGCAACCAGGCACGCTGAAAGCCTCCGCTCAGAACAGCAGCCTCCACGGAGATGTCTTCATCGTTCAACAGAATCAACACAACAGGAAGAAGGCGGCGATGGTGGTGGTGGCGAAAGTGCTTAGAGGCATTAATGAATTTAGATTAATTTATTCAGTGAAGAAACACCGTCATCCCCGTGGATGGAGGAGGGAGAAGCTTTGGAGCAACCACTGCTGCGAGGGAGAGAGATGCCACCACCTACAAGAAGGAGCTCTTCTTGTGATGCGATGTTGTTCGAAGAGATGATGTTTACGCGCTGGCTTTAAGTCTCGTCTTGAACCAATATTGCACTTGAAGAAGAGTGACGTTGTTGGATAGGATCGTGATCGTTTGGCGATAGCAAATTAATTCAACGATATTAAAAAAATCCAGATTTTGCAACAAGATTACCGAGTTGGCTAAACAAGAATGTTTCAAGTAATAGTTATATTTGCAAAATATTAAAATCAAGCCAAACATTTGAAATGGTTATAAAAATACTAATTTTAGAAATATTTTTTTTTTGTAATTCCAAATCAATTTGCTCACAAATTAATTTTCTTTTCAAGCCAAATGTTATTTCCAGCTTCAATAGCTAAAGATCAGCAATTAATTTTCCCAAAAAAAAATGTTTCCAGCAAATTGGCTTGACACGCATTTGAACAGATTCCAGCGAAACATGCACATTCAATTAACTCGGATCAATCAACCCATTGACTGAACAGCGTTTACAACCGCCCACAAATCGACCCGAAAACAATCTCATAAAAGCATCCCCCACCGACATTACCATCATGTCCCATTATCGGTGAGCCACAGTGTTGCATGTAATCATTCAACCGAGCAGCCACCCCATTCGAAACAGGAATGCGCACTTCAAAGAGCTTTAAAAGCTCACCACACAACGGGTTGCAGGGTTGGCATTCCAAAAGTGGCCAAAGTTATGCACTTTTACCACTTGGATTGCCTGCACTTTATCAACCAAACATGACACCTCCTTAAAAAAACTCGCACACTCTCATTCTCTCTCACTCGTATCAGAAACCGGAAAAAAGCTCATGCAAATTTTTAGGATTGTGCGAGTGTGTTTGTGTGAGCATCACATACGCAGTAAAAAATGTGTAAAAATTTTCAAAGTACAATGACTCTAAAAAGAGTGATCGTTACGCTATTTTTACATTTTTAAATCTCAAATTGCCAAGTTATTTTTCACTATGTAAGGACATACGATAACCTTAAGTGGGTGGAGAGGAGTATGAATGTTTCACGTATGAATACGAAATTGCAAATTTAAATATCATAAAATATTTAACCACTCCCCCTCGCCACACTTCCCTTTTTTTACCACCCAGTCTGTTGCGCTAAAGCTGTGGGAGTGGAACATACCAAAGTGCAGTGCATTTTTCAGCTTGTGAACGACAGGAAGGAAAACCATTTTGAAGTTCATTCGATCAAATCGTTATGATTTTCCACTTTTGGGGCACGAGCAGAGGGTGGAAATTTCACCATCAAATGTGCTCCCAAAAAAGACCGTGAGAGGGGGGGGGGCAAATAAGTGCATTTCGTATGCATATGATATTTAATCCAAAACGAGACCGGCTCGGTGATTGGAGGTTTCCTGGAACTGCTGCTGGAGGGGGGAAATTTAACCGAATTTATGTCACGTAACGAATCAATCATTTTACGTTGCGAAATGCAATTTCGATGTTTTTCGCCGAAATTTTGGGTGGCGTGAAATTAAATTGAGAATTATGGATGACGCAATTTCAAATTTGTAGAAATCGTATTTTGATATTTTTTTTTTGAAATTCATTTAAATATTTAATGAAAAAAAACCCTACACAAATTCACAGTTAAAAAATTGTGTTGTGTAGGTGTAATTTTGGAAGGTTGATTATGTAATATAATATGATGTAATTTTACCTCAATTTAGATTGCTAATGTGTTATTACACCAGAAAAGTGGTAAAATTACAAATTTTTTTTCAGACATATAAGATGTACCCCTTTCCAGATGTAATATTACAATGATTTTTTTAACTGTATACTTTGATGACACTACTCGACAAAACAAAACTTGTGTCAAGGGATTGACGATATCTCATCGGTTCCTCAGAGAAAAGGCATCCCCGAATCCGATGCAATCGACAGAATTTGATTTTATGTCCACGCGGACTGACGAGAAGCTGGTAAATTTTTTAACATAAAAAAATCGAACAATTTAAAAAAAACTTGCGTCTCCTCCCAACTATATGAGCCATCTACAAAAATATGGAGGCGCCTGGTGCATAGCCATTTCCTTTAAGCACAACGGAAACAACCAATACAAATGTATAAAAAAGTTGTCAAGTTCGGGGGGTCCACAGCTAGCATTTTTTGTACGATTATAAAAATAAATATTAAAAGTTTAAAATTAAAATATTTGAAAAACATTTTTTTTAAATATATTTGTTTACTAAAATTTTATGTTACTCAAAGGTCTATAGGTACTTCGGGATGTCCATGGTAATCCAAGGACTCCCTAGAGTTAAGATCTATGAGTCTACCGCCGTAACAAGCAAGAGGTCGTCGGATTTTGACCCCGGATTATGTGCGTATAGCATCAGTGGATATGGTAGACTACTATATGAATGTAATGGGATGTCCATGGTCATCCAAGGACTCCCTGGAGTTAAGATCTATGAGTCTACCGCCGTAACAAGCAAGAGGTCGTCGGATTTTGACCCCGGATCATGTGCGTATAGCATCAGTGGATATGGTAGACTACTATATGAATGTAATGGGATGTACATGGTCATCCAAGGACTCCCTGGAGTTAAGATCTACGAGTCTACCGCCGTAACAAGCAAGAGGTCGTCGGATTTTGACCCCGGATCATGTGCGTATAGCACCAGTGGATATGGTAGACTACTATATGAATGTAATGGGATGTACATGGTCATCCAAGGACTCCCTGGAGTTAAGATCTATGAGTCTACCGCCGTAACAAGCAAGAGGTCGTCGGATTTTGACCCCGGATCATGTGCGTATAGCACCAGTGGATATGGTAGACTACTATATGAATGTAATGGGATGTACATGGTCATCCAAGGACTCCCTGGAGTTAAGATCTACGAGTGTACCGCCGTAACAAGCAAGAGGTCGTCGGATTTTGACCCCGGATCATGTGCGTATAGCATCAGTGGATATGGTAGACTACTATATGAATGTAATGGGATGTACAAGGTCATCCAAGGACTCCCTGGAGTTAAGATCTATGAGTCTACCGCCGTAACAAGCAAGAGGTCGTCGGATTTTGACCCCGGGTCATGTGCGTATAGCATCAGTGGATATGGTAGACTACTATATGAATGTAATGGGATGTACATGGTCATCCAAGGACTCCCTGGAGTTAAGATCTACGAGTCTACTGCCGTAACAAGCAAGAGGTCGTCGGATTTTGACCCCGGATCATGTGAGTATAGCATCAGTGGATATGGTAGACTACTATATGAATGTAATGGGATGTACATGGTCATCCAAGGACTCCCTGGAGTTAAGATCTACGAGTCTACCGCCGTAACAAGCAAGAGGTCGTCGGATTTTGACCCCGGATCATGTGCGTATAGCATCAGTGGATATGGTAGACTACTATATGAATGTAATGGGATGTCCATGGTCATCCAAGGACTCCCTGGAGTTAAGATCTATGAGTCTACCGCCGTAACAAGCAAGAGGTCGTCGGATTTTGACCCCGGATCATGTGCGTATAGCATCAGTGGATATGGTAGACTACTATATGAATGTAATGGGATGTCCATGGTCATCCAAGGACTCCCTGGAGTTAAGATCTATGAGTCTACCGCCGTAACAAGCAAGAGGTCGTCGGATTTTGACCCCGGATCATGTGCGTATAGCATCAGTGGATATGGTAGACTACTATATGAATGTAATGGGATGTACATGGTCATCCAAGGACTCCCTGGAGTTAAGATCTACGAGTCTACCGCCGTAACAAGCAAGAGGTCGTCGGATTTTGACCCCGGATCATGTGCGTATAGCACCAGTGGATATGGTAGACTACTATATGAATGTAATGGGATGTACATGGTCATCCAAGGACTCCCTGGAGTTAAGATCTATGAGTCTACCGCCGTAACAAGCAAGAGGTCGTCGGATTTTGACCCCGGATCATGTGCGTATAGCATCAGTGGATATGGTAGACTACTATATGAATGTAATGGGATGTACATGGTCATCCAAGGACTCCCTGGAGTTAAGATCTACGAGTGTACCGCCGTAACAAGCAAGAGGTCGTCGGATTTTGACCCCGGATCATGTGCGTATAGCATCAGTGGATATGGTAGACTACTATATGAATGTAATGGGATGTACAAGGTCATCCAAGGACTCCCTGGAGTTAAGATCTATGAGTCTACCGCCGTAACAAGCAAGAGGTCGTCGGATTTTGACCCCGGTCATGTGCGTATAGCATCAGTGGATATGGTAGACTACTATATGAATGTAATGGGATGTACATGGTCATCCAAGGACTCCCTGGAGTTAAGATCTACGAGTCTACTGCCGTAACAAGCAAGAGGTCGTCGGATTTTGACCCCGGATCATGTGAGTATAGCATCAGTGGATATGGTAGACTACTATATGAATGTAATGGGATGTACATGGTCATCCAAGGACTCCCTGGAGTTAAGATCTACGAGTCTACCGCCGTAACAAGCAAGAGGTCGTCGGATTTTGACCCCGGATCATGTGAGTATAGCATCAGTGGATATGGTAGACTACTATATGAATGTAATGGGATGTCCATGGTCATCCAAGGACTCCCTGGAGTTAAGATCTATGAGTCTACCGCCGTAACAAGCAAGAGGTCGTCGGATTTTGACCCCGGATCATGTGCGTATAGCATCAGTGGATATGGTAGACTACTATATGAATGTAATGGGATGTACAAGGTCATCCAAGGACTCCCTGGAGTTAAGATCTACGAGTCTACTGCCGTAACAAGCAAGAGGTCGTCGGATTTTGACCCCGGATCATGTGCGTATAGCACCAGTGGATATGGTAGACTACTATATGAATGTAATGGGATGTACATGGTCATCCAAGGACTCCCTGGAGTTAAGATCTACGAGTGTACCGCCGTAACAAGCAAGAGGTCGTCGGATTTTGACCCCGGATCATGTGCGTATAGCATCAGTGGATATGGTAGACTACTATATGAATGTAATGGGATGTACAAGGTCATCCAAGGACTCCCTGGAGTTAAGATCTATGAGTCTACCGCCGTAACAAGCAAGAGGTCGTCGGATTTTGACCCCGGGTCATGTGCGTATAGCATCAGTGGATATGGTAGACTACTATATGAATGTAATGGGATGTACATGGTCATCCAAGGACTCCCTGGAGTTAAGATCTATGAGTCTACTGCCGTAACAAGCAAGAGGTCGTCGGATTTTGACCCCGGATCATGTGCGTATAGCATCAGTGGATATGGTAGACTACTATATGAATGTAATGGGATGTACATGGTCATCCAAGGACTCCCTGGAGTTAAGATCTACGAGTCTACCGCCGTAACAAGCAAGAGGTCGTCGGATTTTGACCCCGGAACATGTGAGTATAGCATCAGTGGATATGGTAGACTACTATATGAATGTAATGGGATGTCCATGGTCATCCAAGGACTCCCTGGAGTTAAGATCTATGAGTCTACCGCCGTAACAAGCAAGAGGTCGTCGGATTTTGACCCCGGTCATGTGCGTATAGCATCAGTGGATATGGTAGACTACTATATGAATGTAATGGGATGTACAAGGTCATCCAAGGACTCCCTGGAGTTAAGATCTACAAGTCTACTGCCGTAACAAGCAAGAGGTCGTCGGATTTTGACCCCGGATCATGTGAGTATAGCATCAGTGGATATGGTAGACTACTATATGAATGTAATGGGATGTACATGGTCATCCAAGGACTCCCTGGAGTTAAGATCTATGAGTCTACCGCCGTAACAAGCAAGAGGTCGTCGGATTTTGACCCCGGATTATGTGCGTATAGCATCAGTGGATATGGTAGACTACTATATGAATGTAATGGGATGTACATGGTCATCCAAGGACTCCCTGGAGTTAAGATCTACAATCGATGTAAAGTTATCGAAATATTTAAGTTTGAACGATGAACAAAAGTCCTTGCTTACCACTTTAGCCAAACGGCGACCTCTTTTTTGTTACGGCGGTAAACTCGTAGATCTTAACTCCAGGGAGCCCAACACATTTATATAGTAGTCTACCATATCCACTGATGCTATACGCACATGATCCGGGGTCAAAAGCCGATGACCTCTTGTTTGTTACGGCGGTAGACTCGTAGATCTTAACTCCAGGGAGTCCTTGGATGACCATGGACATCCCATTACATTCATATAGTAGTCTACCATATCCACTGGTGCTATACGCACATGATCCGGGGTCAAAATCCGACGACCTCTTGCTTGTTACGGCGGTAGACTCGTAGATCTTAACTCCAGGGAGTCCTTGGATGACCATGTACATCCCATTACATTCATATAGTAGTCTACCATATCCACTGGTGCTATACGCACATGATCCGGGGTCAAAATCCGACGACCTCTTGCTTGTTACGGCGGTAGACTCGTAGATCTTAACTCCAGGGAGTCCTTGGATGACCATGTACATCCCATTACATTCATATAGTAGTCTACCATATCCACTGATGCTATACGCACATGATCCGGGGTCAAAATCCGACGACCTCTTGCTTGTTACGGCGGTAGACTCGTAGATCTTAACTCCAGGGAGTCCTTGGATGACCATGTACATCCCATTACATTCATATAGTAGTCTACCATATCCACTGATGCTATACTCACATGATCCGGGGTCAAAATCCGACGACCTCTTGCTTGTTACGGCGGTAGACTCGTAGATCTTAACTCCAGGGAGTCCTTGGATGACCATGTACATCCCATTACATTCATATAGTAGTCTACCATATCCACTGATGCTATACTCACATGATCCGGGGTCAAAATCCGACGACCTCTTGCTTGTTACGGCGGTAGACTCGTAGATCTTAACTCCAGGGAGTCCTTGGATGACCATGTACATCCCATTACATTCATATAGTAGTCTACCATATCCACTGATGCTATACTCACATGATCCGGGGTCAAAATCCGACGACCTCTTGCTTGTTACGGCAGTAGACTCGTAGATCTTAACTCCAGGGAGTCCTTGGATGACCATGTACATCCCATTACATTCATATAGTAGTCTACCATATCCACTGGTGCTATACGCACATGACCCGGGGTCAAAATCCGACGACCTCTTGCTTGTTACGGCGGTAGACTCATAGATCTTAACTCCAGGGAGTCCTTGGATGACCTTGTACATCCCATTACATTCATATAGTAGTCTACCATATCCACTGATGCTATACGCACATGATCCGGGGTCAAAATCCGACGACCTCTTGCTTGTTACGGCGGTAGACTCGTAGATCTTAACTCCAGGGAGTCCTTGGATGACCATGTACATCCCATTACATTCATATAGTAGTCTACCATATCCACTGATGCTATACTCACATGATCCGGGGTCAAAATCCGACGACCTCTTGCTTGTTACGGCAGTAGACTCGTAGATCTTAACTCCAGGGAGTCCTTGGATGACCATGTACATCCCATTACATTCATATAGTAGTCTACCATATCCACTGGTGCTATACGCACATGACCCGGGGTCAAAATCCGACGACCTCTTGCTTGTTACGGCGGTAGACTCATAGATCTTAACTCCAGGGAGTCCTTGGATGACCTTGTACATCCCATTACATTCATATAGTAGTCTACCATATCCACTGATGCTATACGCACATGATCCGGGGTCAAAATCCGACGACCTCTTGCTTGTTACGGCGGTAGACTCGTAGATCTTAACTCCAGGGAGTCCTTGGATGACCATGTACATCCCATTACATTCATATAGTAGTCTACCATATCCACTGATGCTATACGCACATGATCCGGGGTCAAAATCCGACGACCTCTTGCTTGTTACGGCGGTAGACTCATAGATCTTAACTCCAGGGAGTCCTTGGATGACCATGGACATCCCATTACATTCATATAGTAGTCTACCATATCCACTGGTGCTATACGCACATGATCCGGGGTCAAAATCCGACGACCTCTTGCTTGTTACGGCGGTAGACTCGTAGATCTTAACTCCAGGGAGTCCTTGGATGACCATGTACATCCCATTACATTCATATAGTAGTCTACCATATCCACTGATGCTATACGCACATAATCCGGGGTCAAAATCCGACGACCTCTTGCTTGTTACGGCGGTAGACTCATAGATCTTAACTCTAGGGAGTCCTTGGATTACCATGGACATCCCGAAGTACCCATAGACCTTTGAGAAACATAAAATTTTAGTAAACAAATATATTTAAAAAAAATGTTTTTCAAATATTTTAATTTTAAACTTTTAATATTTATTTTTATAATCGTACAAAAAATGCTAGCTGTGGACCCCCCGAACTTGACAACTTTTTTATACATTTGTATTGGTTGTTTCCGTTGTGCTTAAAGGAAATGGCTATGCACCAGGCGCCTCCATATTTTTGTAGATGGCTCATATAGTTGGGAGGAGACGCAAGTTTTTTTTAAATTGTTCGATTTTTTTATGTTAAAAAATTTACCAGCTTCTCGTCAGTCCGCGTGGACATAAAATCAAATTCTGTCGATTGCATCGGATTCGGGGATGCCTTTTCTCTGAGGAACCGATGAGATATCGTCAATCCCTTGACACAAGTTTTGTTTTGTCGAGTAGTGTGATTTATTGCTTAACTCTGAAGGTCAATAGAAAGAGAAGGGCCTTTGCATAAAGGAAAAAACCGAAATTTTAAGGTAAGTAAATCCACTTAAATCATGCTATTCTGCATTGAACCGTTGAAAAGGTTTATCAATGTTTCAACGACATCAAATACATAACATTTTAACAGCAAATTAAAAAAAAAATCAATGGAATTGGAAGTGAAATCAATTCGAAACCACTTTCAGGTTTTTCTCACTGAGGAATTAAATGACATCAATCTAAAGAAATCAGAGGACCATTATAATTCCCCGAGCAGTCGGAAATAACTTAAGAATAATATTTTTTGATTTGTTATTCTAATAACAGACTCATAACATTTAAAGTTATTCTTCGAACAAATCTTTGTTATTATTTTTTTGTTATTTTAACAACTAATCCGATCATCCCAATAACAGTTGGAGGTATTCTTCCATAACAAAAATGAATTTTGTTATTACCGTCTGCCCGGGTCCCTAAATATTTTTTAATAAATATAAAAGCTGTAGTAAATTATTAAGAACAATATACATCTCGATTAACTTTCCTTTTTCATTAAAAAATTACAGTTTTCAGCTTTTTCAAGTTTTATACTTTGGGCATCTTCAGTGAGGGTATAGAGGGGTGAGACGTCATTTTTTATCGATTTTGCAATTTATTAAGTTCTACTTTGGGAAACTTTATTCTGTTTGAAATGTTGTGTAGAGGACATCTTAAGAAAACTTTCATAAAAAAATCTCGGTCCAAGACCATATCCTGTCGTTAAAGCAGTTGTCTCAACTTGAGGTACGTTTTTGGCCGAAATGCTTTGTTGATTTGGGTTTTCAGTATTACAAAAAAAAAACATCAACAGTCTACATAATTGCTTGGTTCCTATAATTTTGGCAGCAGTACGTACAAAAAATATGTAAATTATTCAAAAATTCAAAAAAGCACACCCTTAAATATTTTTATTTATAAGTATAGCATGTATTAAAGAATTTTTTGAATATAAGAGAAGATTTGAATTATTTTGTAAGTTAGATAGTTTTTAGCTCAAAATATATAAAGAGTATAAAGGTTCACAAAAAAATACGAATCACTTTTGAGAAGTAAAAATCGGAAAGTTCCTTTAAATTTTTAATATGTGTTTAAAACATTTCAAGATTAATAAAATGGAAAATATCTCAGTTTAACAATTTATTTTGAAGACTGAATAAGAATTTTGAACAACACAACCTTGCAATGAATAAAAATTAAGTTAAATTTCCGTTTTTTCATTTGACATTGTTGTCGTCATTCTCAGTTAGTTTTTTTGTGTTAAAAATATAACCTTCTTCAAATGTTTTTAAACTTTCCAAATATAAATTATTAATTTCTACAATACTGCTTCTTACCATGCCAGGAAATTCAAAGTCAAATTTTCGATATTTTTTTCGACAAAAATGATCTTAGAAGCACTTCTGTAATGTTAGTGAAAACTTATTACATTATGCTCAATTCTTGATTTGTCATAAAGGAGCAATTCTCTGAGATTTCGGTCATTCGATTTTTTCTGTATTTTTTAATCCGGCTGACACTTTTTTGGTGCCTTCGGTATACCCAAAGAAGCCATTTTGCATCATTAGTTTGTCCACATAAATTCGATTTTACATCGAAAAATGAAGTTGAAAAATTTTTGCGACCAATATTTCGATTTTTTGAAAAAATCTTTATTGATTCAAAAAATCATAACTCGGTCAAAGATTTTTTGCCTATTCTGGAAATTTCTGAAAAGTTGGCATTTGATTTCCTCTAAAACATATCAAAAAATAAAAAAAAATAAAAATAGTGTTTTTTTGCAAATCAAGTTTTAGTGACAAAAAGTTAAATAAAAAATCACCAAAATTTTTTTTACCGTGTATCATTTTTTTCAGTGTAGTCCGTATCCATACCTACAACTTTGCCGAAGACACCAAATCGATCAAAAAATTCCTTCAAAAGATACAGATTTTTGAATTTTCATACATCATTTTTGTATGGCCAGCTGCCCAATTTGTATGGAAAATTACATGAAATGGCTTCTTTGGGCATACCGAAGGCCAAGGCATGAAAAGGGATCTATCACTGAACGGGACTGCTCGATATTTGAAGAACTTTCTGTCAGCGATCATTTCCCAAAACGATATTTGATCGCTGACACACAACGCCTATCATGATCGTCATTGCTTGGAACGGTCGGTGAACGTAAACACGAAGACGAAACGAACGAAAAATGAGCACCACTCAAGCAGCCGCCCGAACCGAACAACGTGCTCTTTCTCTTTCTCTCGCTTTTGTCTCTCTCTTCCTAGTGTATGCTGCGTGGTGACAGAAATCATATGATTGCTATCATTGGAGAGATGATCGGAATCTCGGTAGAGTGTCAAACGACCGCTCTCTTAGCGATTTTTTTGCCTGGTGGGAAGTCAATGATTGTGTGAGTGACTTTGCGTAGCACTCATTCCTTTGTGCGTGAAACGAACGAAGATAGAATGTAATAATCAGGTTGTCGTGGTGAAGACGATTGGAGTGTTCTGTCAGCTATCATAAACAATGTCGAAATTTCGCAAGCACTGCCGAAGGCACCGAAAAAGTTTCAGCCGGATTAAAAAATAATAAAATTAAAATTAAAAAAAAAAGATCGATTTCGTAGAGAACTGCTCACGGGTTTTTTGAAAAAAAAAAATACGCTGAAGGAAAAATACACGCCACTTCTATGAAATTTTTGAATTTTCAAGTTTAAAAGCTAAATTTAAAGGTGATGCCATGATTTTTTATATTTCAAAATTAGCCTTTAGTAAATGATTTTGTATTTTTTAGGAGAGACACACCATCCTGCATTTTTCGAGAGTCTTTTTGTAACATCTGAGGCTATGTCCTCAAAATTTTGAACGAAAAAAAATCGTTACATCATCTTCAAATTTAACTATTAATCTTTAAAATTTAAAAATCTCATAGAAGTGGCGTGTATTTTTCTCTCAGTGTATTTTTTTTTTTTCAAAAAAGCCCGTTCAATTTCCTATAAGTTTGTCTTTGACCATTTTTTGATACAATGCAACGGCTTCGAGCCACATTGTTTTTTTAATTACAAAATACAAAAATATTTAAATAACTTACGCCCCTCTTAAATGTCATTTGCAAGTACAATTGGCTCCATACACACAAAATTGGCTTATATAGGTTAAGTATAACATGTCTAAAAAGTTTCATTGAAAACGGAGAGGGTCGGGTGCAAAAGAACCAGAAAAAATCCTGATTTGAACTGGAACTGTTCTATAATTTTTTTAGTGGTGATGGAGATCTCATAAAATTTTTCCATTAACTCAGCTTTAAAATCACTTAATTTTTTTTATTTGACTCTCCTCAATAAATGCAGCAATCCAAACTTGCATTTTTTGAAAACAATATTTAATTATTGACTGGATGCTACTTGAAAATCGTTCTTTCTTATTTTTGACAAAAATAACGGATCCTTTTAAAACTTATTACTTTTTTGATTCCAGCTCAAGTCTGATCCATATGAAAAAAAAATGGTTTTAAGTACAAAGTGAAGACACATTTTCATTAGTACGGCTGGTTAAAGTTTTAGTCACAGTGGGGGCACCCTTCAAAATCGGCCCGAAAAATCAGGGGGCAATTAATTTTTAATTTTGTAAAAAGTTTCAATTATCATTGGAAATTTGCAATCAACTGAAATCAATTTGATTTGCATTCCCTTACCTTAGAATCATTTTAAAATGTTTGGGTTAATTTAAAGACTTTTGAATTTTTGTGAGTTCGCAAAAAAATCGCAAAAAGATGTTTTTTAGAAAAATTTTTTTTTCGTCAAATTCTTTATTTTTAAAAACTAAAGATTGTTTATCAACTGATGAATTTTGCATTAGTTTTTTATTAAAACGTTGAAATTTTGGCTTGTTATTTGAATTATTATTATTTATTATTTTGTGTAATTTTTATTTTTATTTTCATGTTATCAATGCACAGAATCTTCTCTATGGCTAATGCAAGGCAGTGGCCGCTTTGCTGAGGGATAAACACCTCAGGTGTGCTCAAACATGTATTAATAATACAAGAATGAACTTGGGGCCAGTTCATCCAGGACACTTCAAACTTACTAACTTTGAACTAATTGCACTTGTGTTCGTTTGGATTAGATTAAAACTATGAAAAATCTTTTGAAGTGTTTGGCATATCAACAAAATTCAAATAACTAACGATTCTCTCAATCAAAAATGTTATTTAAAACAGTTATAAAATTGCATAAATTTTCAATCCTGTTTTCAAGACAATCGATATTTAACTTTAACATTATTCTGAATTACTGCAAGATTTACTTTCAAATTAAAATAACAATCTTCAGATCTTCACATAAAAAATATATTAAACCCGTAATCCTTAACCGTTCAAACGTTCTCATTTCAATCAACCACCGACATTTTCCCTGAAATGAGTATGAAGCCACTTCAAAGAGCAAGTATGAGAATCCCCCACCCGCTAAAATTCAAATTACCACATTGTGGAAATTTCAATTTTCCTGCCTCACACACACGTGAACATCAACATCAGCATAAAAAAAACCTGCAGCAACACTCGTTACCGCGCGACGCAACGAGATTTGAGAAAATGGAAAATTCAAGCAACAGCATACAAATTGAGTTTTGGCAACAAATTTTGAGTATCTTCCGAGGAGGTGAATTCATGCCGGGGCGCTCAACTGGAATCATCGTTTGACTGGAGCTTGGGGGAAGAAAAAAAGTGACAACTTTGCAATCCGGTGAGGAACAACTTGACCAAGTTCGTTACTTACAGAGTACCCGTCGAAAAGTTTACCTTCCGAGTTTGACACGTTTTTTTTTCTTTCTTCTTGTTATGCAAAATTCCCCGACACAATGTTGAACCCAGCTGCAAAAAGTGCACAAACGTTCCCAACCCAGTTGACACCAGGTCCGGAACTTCCTGGGTGATCCACCGGGATGGTTTTTTTTTGTGTCGTCTTGTACTACTTGTAACTATTATTATTGCTTCTCCACGTCAAATTGATATTCCGTGTACTTTGTTACGACGCGATGTTATGCTTTCGCTGGAACTACTTTCGTGTAACTTTTTTTTCTGATGACCATCGCAGTGCTGTGAGCTTTTATTTCCAGCGCGGGGAACTTTTATTACCTTTTATTGGCCAATGTCAACCGTCGACGATTTGTGGCTTCTGGGTTGCTATTTTTGGGAGGCTGAAGTTGAATCATAAAATTGGAAACGTGATTTTTGCGTTTGCATCGAGTGTAAGTTCAAGGTTTTTCTAAGACGCGTAAGAGTAAGACGCGTAAGACGTAAGACGCGAGAATCTTTTCAACTTTCACTTTCTCGAAGAAAAGTTTTTCAAACTTGTATAATTCAATATGCTCGCCAATCCCCGTAATCCTGCAGCCAATTTGGCAGATTAAATCTGCGGCCTCTTTTCACACCCAATTCAACGACTCGTCTCTTCATGATTCTTCTCTGAAAGCTCAAAGCCTTTGAAAAAGAGCTTCTCCCAGCTATAACAGGATGATGTGTGCAATTTCCCACGCAGCTACCATAAATCAAATTCATTTTCACACCCAGCTCTCGGAAGGGAAAAACCGCACACATCTCGTTAGCCAGTTATCTCACCTGGGTTGCAGGAAGGCTCTCCCCGGCTACGATGACAGTGTCAATAATCGATCGAGTCTTGTGGGTGCTTTCAATACCGTGAAACGAGAACGAACATCTGCGACATCGTTTGGGAGGGTCCTCTGCTGCAGTTTGTGAATTTCTGAGAACGTTGGATGTCATCAATTCCCACGACTTCGACAAGGTGGATTTGAAATCAAAGTGTTGAGATTTAGATAAAAATTGTGGTTTTGGGTGTGACTTCAGTCCTCTGTTGAACTTTGACTTGAGAAAACTAAGAATGTCTCAGCTTTGATAAAAATTCATCTATTGTAAAAAATATCATGTCTCCCAATAAAGTTGGTCAATCAAATCTACTTTCACATCCCTGTATCTTTCGCAAATCAATATTAATGCGATTTCTTGGGAAAGCCATTTCCGCTTTCCTAAAGATAAAGACTAAATCAGACGTATCTACAATGAAGGAACGGATCCGTCTGCGGGACTGTGTCTACTAAAGAGACTCAGCATTTAGCTTGGTCTGAAAATGGCACCGAAAGTAAATCAGAGCACGGCATGTGCCTGCCCCGGGGCTCAATAAAATCAATAAAATGAATTGGTTTATTTGAGCATAAATATCAGTCTGGCTGCACCGTCCTCTGTCGTTCAGCGAGAATCGTGTGTTGGAATCTGTGATTAATCGCGGAGAAAGGGCTTTCTGAAATCGATAGGTGTGACAAGTTGATCATTTGAACATTTAACCAAAATAATTATTTATTCTATGAATCCACTTCATCATTCATCATTCATCATTCATCATTCATCATTATCATTCATCATTCATCATTCATCATTCATCATTCATCATTCATCATTCATCATTCATCATTCATCATTCATCATTCATCATTCATCATTCATCATTCATCATTCATCATTCATCATTCATCATTCATCATTCATCATTCATCATTCATCATTCATCATTCATCATTCATCATTCATCATTCATCATTCATCATTCATCATTCATCATTCATCATTCATCATTCATCATTCATCATTCATCATTCATCATTCATCATTCATCATTCATCATTCATCATTCATCATTCATCATTCATCATTCATCATTCATCATTCATCATTCATCATTCATCATTCATCATTCATCATTCATCATTCATCATTCATCATTCATCATTCATCATTCATCATTCATCATTCATCATTCATCATTCATCATTCATCATTCATCATTCATCATTCATCATTCATCATTCATCATTCATCATTCATCATTCATCATTCATCATTCATCATTCATCATTCATCATTCATCATTCATCATTCATCATTCATCATTCATCATTCATCATTCATCATTCATCATTCATCATTCATCATTCATCATTCATCATTCATCATTCATCATTCATCATTCATCATTCATCATTCATCATTCATCATTCATCATTCATCATTCATCATTCATTTTTTTGTTTTTTGTTTTTTGTTTTTTGTTTTTTGTTTTTTGTTTTTTGTTTTTTGTTTTTTGTTTTTTGTTTTTTGTTTTTTGTTTTTTGTTTTTTGTTTTTTGTTTTTTGTTTTTTGTTTTTTGTTTTTTGTTTTTTGTTTTTTGTTTTTTGTTTTTTGTTTTTTGTTTTTTGTTTTTTGTTTTTTGTTTTTTGTTTTTTGTTTTTTGTTTTTTGTTTTTTGTTTTTTGTTTTTTGTTTTTTGTTTTTTGTTTTTTGTTTTTTTGTTTTTTGTTTTTTGTTTTTTGTTTTTTGTTTTTGGTTTATTGTTTTCAATAAAGTACTAAAATTTATAACATTTCTGTATTCGTGTCATCAACCAATCATTCTTCACATAATTGTGCACTCTGCCAAAACTGTCCAATCTCCCTTTCGCATGGCTGGATGCTGCAACTAATCAACTTTGGGTTGTTCATTGTGCTGTATATTATATGATTCTGCCGAGTTTGCACCCAATTTCTGTACAACCGTACAAGCTGTTGCCTTCATAATCTTACATGCAATTTAAGATAGGGGGAAACGTCTCGTTTTTAAAGTTTTGTTTTTTTTCAATTCAACTATTTTGAAACGTCATCATTAAAATCGATTTTTAATTTTGCAACAAAATTGCCACAGAGTAAAAAATATTCAAAAAAAGATTGTTTCCCCTTAAAATGCATTTTGTACAGCCTCAACAGACAACCCCCCGGGCCATCTTCGGCTAGTAAATCTGGTGCTGGTAGCCGACTGTGGGCCTTGCTTGTTTACAGGAAATTTTACATTGCTAAAGTGTGCTGTCTACCCCGAGCCAGTCAATGATGGTGGGTGTGCTTACATCCTAGCGAGGCGCCTGTTTCCGGTTCCGGCACGCGCTGGAACGCTTCCAACTCAACACTCAGCACGAGCTCGAGATGCTAATTTGTAGAGCAGGCAGCAGCAGTGCGGTTGACTTGGCCAACCGTCAAGAATGGTTGTTAATGGTATGTTAACTCCCGGATGGAAATATTAATGGTTGGCTCTTGTTGGAGGACGTGGAGGGCTGCTCTGTTGTTAACTCGTAACGACCCAACATTATCTTAGAATTAGGAAAATACTCAGAAACAATGTGAAGACAATCAAAATTTACGTATCATAAATAACCAAATGCAACATGAAGAGCTTTTTTTTTTAAATTGCTCATTGATATTCGCAAATCTTCTCCACAAAAACAGTCATTTAGAATTATCATCGAGGTGAAATATGGCCGTCAGAGCTAAAGTGTCGTGCCATGTCCGGAGGCACCTGGTTAGTGGGTGTGCTATCGATTTATTTTCATTTGTTTGTCATTTTACCCGAAGCGAGAGTTGGTCTCTTTTTATTTTGCTTGCTTAACTGCCAACCTCTTCATCGCTGTACGATATTTTTCCATGATTTATTATTCACCCTCGTTGTGCTATTTTAAGAGCAAAAGGTGGGGAATCTAGGAATGCCAACGATTAAGCAGAAATAAAATAACCTTTATTTGATTTCGATAACTGTAGTTTTGCTCCTGAACAGGATGGAGAAAAGTTTGCATTTCGATTTTATTTTCTTGAAGTCTTCTATTTAAAGACGAACATTCTCTTTATGGTTTAAAATATATACTCACGATATGTGGTCACAAATTATAAACAGATATTACCTGCAAAGAAGAAAAAATAAAATAAATTTTAGTGTGTATGTAATAATGCTCAAAAAATTTCATGTAATGTAACCCTTCTCAAGGCCCTTGCAGTAAAAATAAGTGCCAAAAGATATTGATTCTGAAATAAATAATCAAAAAATAAAATACACTAGACATTTATAGTTGGTGCATTCGAAGGATTGTTTTTATTTTTCATTTAAAATATATTTACAATGATCTTGTCGACAAAAATCTGAAAAATGTAATTTGTTCAACAGTTGAAAGTTGAACAAGTCCACTTTTCAAAACAAAAGCATGATTTGTAGTCTAAGCTACACAATTCGATTTTTTTTACAGAATTCGGTGGTAAAAAAATCGGTAAACCATCTGTCAAAATGAACAAAATACTATTATTAGTTAAAAAAAAAGCCAAAAAAAATTTTTTTGCCGCTCTGAACATTGAACATTTACTTTAATTCAAAAGATTATTAGCAGACTCAAACAAGCCTTAAATGAACCTTAACGCAGGAGAATGCATATTTAATTGATTTTAGTTGATTGCACTTCAATTTCCGTTAAAATTTGAACTCTTTTGACAAAAACTTTTTATGAAACTTAAAATATAAGATTTTGAATTTTGAGAAGAAATTTTATCATGCGCAGTATTATTTAATTTTATTAGACATAAAATGAGCCAAATAAAAGAACAGTAATTATGTCCGGAGATATGATTTTTGAAAATTGTCGAGAACTAATTTTAGTATCCAAAAATATGTTTAAAGCAAAAATGAATTTTGCATACGATATTTTGTTATTCGAGTTAAGCGACCCCAAATAAATTAAATTTGACCTGTTGATTGCCTGTTACATTTGTGTATACCGCCATATTGGCAGCCATCTTGGATTGCAAAATCCCTGAATACTTTGGAATATTCTTGTGGATATATTCGAGTTCAGCGACTCAAAATTAGTTTAATTTGAGTATTTGAGTAGTTAATGGAACTTGAAAATACTTTCATTGTGGTTTTCCTATTCAGCCGCCATACTAGACGACATCATGAATAGCTCGGTTCCCTTTGAGAATTGGGAAAATCAACAGGCAGATTTGGATTCAGGAGCATCGATTTAGTCAATTTTCGGGTTTTGTGCCTTGCTTTTTATTGGACGATAATTCAGTAACCTTTCATCCGATTTTCAATGTTAAAAAATAAAACATTTGTAAAATTTTCAGATAATTCTTCAAAATTTAGAAATCTTATTTAATTTTTGAAAAGCAATCAGAATATTATTGTTTCGACAGTTAAGATAATCGTGTATATTTCAAAGCATCATAATTCCATGCTTTTCTTCTACGTATTTATGTAAAACATGTAAAACATGGTAAAATGGTAAAAAATGCTTGGCTCCGACTCCGACTCCAACTCCACATATTTTTAAATATTTCAAAAGTTAGTTTACTATTATTTCGATAACATTGATAAATAGGATTATTTAAAAACTCTTTAAGTGGAAAAAACCGGAAAAAGTTTCTAGTTTTACAAGTTTCAGACGTTATTGAAACAGAAATAAAAAAAAAAACGCCAGTTTTGAAGGAATTTTCAGAAGAACAGTTAGGTATGTAAATTTGGATTTATTTACTCAACCTAAAATTTTCATTGAATTTATTAAAAGCAAAAATATTAAATTGTTATTTTTTTAATGATCATTAAAAGAAAGCTGGCCCTTATGATTGATTAAACATATAAATTCGATTGGCTAACTTTTAAGTTGACATTTATAAGAAGCAAAGTGACTATCATAGTCACCTTATTTTTTTTTAAATAAAAATTTCAAACGAAACTATTTTTTAAAGCTCCATTGAAATTTTTAAGACGTACATGGACATAACGCTAAGGCTGAAGAAGTTTATCCGTGACCTAGAAAATATTTTACCTCGGAATTTTGGATTTATTTGAATTTTTAATTTTTTTATATATTTAAAAAGAGGCGCGCGCTACTTCTTGCATCTTCACCTAAATCGAAGCTTTATGAATGGTCGTGCGCCTCCATGAAAATATATATAAAAAACTTAGAATTGGATAAAAAACAAAAAATCCCCAGAATAAATATTTTCTAGGTCACGGATATTTTTTTATCTTAAAATCCTGTCCTATCCTGAAATCTTGAGCTTTGTTCAACGATAATTTGCAACAATATCAAAAAAGTTTGTTATATAATCGTTGAATATTTGTTGGAAGAGTTATCCTGTCAGTGATTTTTTTGTTTTCGATTTCCATAAATAGTGATTATTATTTATATTTTTTGATGTACCTCGTAACTTTTTTCCTTTTTTGACTTATTTAAAACCACCAAGACATTCACTATCGGGGTATAATGACTGTGTGTCTAATCTAATCTAATCGAACACAAGCGCAGTCAGTCCGAAGAAAGCATCCGGGAAGAACTTATTTATTTATTTCACCGCCTCCATCTAAAATGCTCAGGCTGTATAATCTTAAAAAACTAACATTAACTTATTCTAGTTTTAAACACAGTTTTGGACACGACATAATCAAAACAAGAGCAGATTTCATTAAATTGACGGAAACAAACATCTAGCGGGTTATTATAACCATAGTCAAATATATGTCTCGGAATCCACAGCAGGGGGCGTTCCCCTCTGAGTCCTTGGCGAGCCGGTTCATTGAAGCGTACGTTGTTGCGGATGCTGTGGCAGTCGATGTTGCCGCGCAGCAGATCGAATACGAAAAGACGCTGCATCAGGGTCCGACGCTCGGCAAGTGACTGCAGCCTAAACAGCAAGCAGCGTCCTTCGTACGATGGCAGGATCAGCGGGTTATTCCATGGCAGCTTGCGCAAGGCAAACCTCACGAAGGCACGCTGGACTCGTTCAATCCGCGCAGCCAGCGTTACGTGGTACGGTGCCCAAACAACCGCAGCATACTCCAGGACGCTCCTGACCAGCGACGCGTACAGCACTTTCAAAGCAAACGGGTCGTCGAAGTGGGCGGTGTTGCGCTTCAGGAAGCCTAGCATCGCAAAAGCCTTTCCAGTTATCAAAGCGATGTGTTCGTTGAACTTCATTTTACGATCCACGGTCACGCCTAGGTCCCGGATAGAGTTTACACGATCTAAAGGACACCCATCGCCCATCGTGTAGTCAAATCGCAGAGGGTTCCTTGAACGACTGAACGAGATAACCTTGCACTTCTTCACGTGTACCTTCATTCCATTTGACTCGCACCAGTGCAGGAGCGCATTGACGTCCATCTGTAGCGAGCAGCAGTCGACGTTGTTCTTCACCGAGCGGAACAGTTTCAGGTCATCAGCGTACATCAATGTGTTAGAATTTGTAAGCGCACATATTTCGTTCACAAAAAGAATGAAAATGAGTGGGCCGAGGTGGCTGCCTTGTGGGACGCCAGAGGGAATGTCAAATGTGCTGGAACGGGCGATTCGAAGATTGACAAAAGCTTTCCGATTCGTCAGGTACGAAAGCAGCCAGTTGGTGATCCAAGCAGGAAGACCGAGCTTGCGGAGCTTTCGAACGGTGAGTGCGTGAGGTACCTTGTCGAAGGCTTTCTCGAAATCTATGTAGATGGCGTCAACCTGTTCACCGGATTCAAGGGCATTTTATGGTTAGATTACGCCTTAAGTTCCTTCTTGTCATTATTAATGATTGTACTGCCCCTGATCGCATAAATGTCCCATATGCATTTTCATTGTTTTTGAGTTATTGATGCAATTTTGTTTAGAATCGCAAGATCTTTCAGAAAAGCCTATAACATCCAGTACTTTGTTCTAGAAATCAGGAGGAAATCCAGTTTTTTCGTGAAAACTTAACACGTAACCTTATGTGTGGGACAAACTACAAATGCGTTTTTCTCAGCTTGCTGTTTTTGCATATGAAACATTTATGTTAACATGGGCAGTGTAGTACTTTCGAGAACCCTCGAAGTGTGTAATACACTTATTAAAGCGGCCCGGCCTACTGCGTTGCATTAACCGCATGAGACAGATTCTATGAACGGATCCCACATTTCATAGAACTATCAGGGGAAGAAGAAGAAGCCGGGGACTTACCGTACCAACCGGTTCAAGTTATTTATAGATTATAATGGTGTGTGGTGTGTAGGGGAATCGTTGAGGAAGGGGATTGTTGTATTATATAGTAAATCTGCCCATAATTGAAAATTCGGCTATTATGCCAAATCAAGTATTCCGAGAAAAACGCGTTTTAGTGTTTGTCACAAAATCTCCGTCAAGGCAATTTCCCATAAGAGTGGCATATTAGCCGTTTGGTTTTTCGCATCGGCAGCCAAGTCTAAACACTATTTCAGTAAAATTCAAGTTCCAGAAGATGCGTTGGAACATCCTCTACCACCTGGTGCTAATATCTCGTTTTTGCCAAAAGTGGATATTAGCCGTTCTTCAATGGTGGGCAGAAATGACCTTGTGACATTATTTCACCATTACGGATCAATTCACTCAAGGAGTATTAATCCCTTGGTGGCCGAATGTCTAGAGCATCCGACTTCCAATCCAAAGGTGTGAGTTCGAATCCCACCTGATTCTATGCGTTTTTTGTTCAAATTCAAAGTTCAATTACAGTCGAAAAATTTCAAGGAGACCGGTCGGGAATCGAACCCTGAACCTTCCACTTATGAGGCGGGAGCCGTAGCCATTAAGCCACGGGCCGGTCACATCGGGGTATAATGACTGTGTGTGTACTTTTTTTCAGAAAGAACTAGATTAAATTTGGTCAAATATGAGTTTAAAGGGTACAGAAATATTGACAAAAGGATGCAGGCAAAAATCAATTAAATATGTTTGACTACAAAACCAATATTGATTTTTTTTTTTAGTTATAATGATACTACATACTTGGGTAAGAGCTGATTAACAGGTTATCATTTAGTGATCGCTAAAAAAAATAAAAATGGCAACACAGCGCATGCAACTCGAAATTTTTTTTTTTAAATATAAGAAGTTTTGTAAATTAATCTGTTTTATAGCAAATACTAAATAAACATATTTTTTGTTGAATTTAAAATAACTACAACTCCGACTCCAACTCCGGGTAATCAGAAATTTTCGGCTCTGACTCCGACTCCAGCTAATAAAATTTAGCCGACTCCAGCTCCGACTCCGACTCCAGCTGCTCGAGTTTTTACGACTCCGACTCCAGGCTTCCCAAAAAGACCCGACTCCACCGACTCCGGCTCCGACTCCGGCTCCAACTCCGACTCCAACTCCACGTTGTAAAAAAAAACAATAGAACATAAAAAAGTTATTTATCAAACAATATGAATCTGCAAACAGTGAACATGAAAATCCATAAGTGAGTCTTTAATTAGTATACCTAAATTTTGTGTTAAAAATATTCAAATTCACATAAAATATTGATTGTTAACCAATCCCGAAAAGAGGCAGCAAAAACACTGCATTATTTGAACTATTTCATGAACAAGCAGTGTAGGGGTAAGCGTGGTTGCCTCTCACCCAGTCGGCCTGGGTTTGATCCCAGAAGTTCCCGGTGGCATTTTTCGAGACGAGATTGGTCTGACCTCGTCTTCCGTCGGATGGGGAAGTAAATGTTGGCCCGGGTCAAACCTAAAGGGTCAGTCCAGATGTAGGAGTCGTCTCCCTGGGTTCTGCCTCGGTGGAGTCGCTGGTAGGCAGTAGGACTGACAATCCAAAGGTCGTCAGTTCGAATCCCGGGGCCTTAGGACACCTAGTTTCGAGTAGGAATCTCGTCATCGAGAACGCCAAGGCAAAGCGAATAATTTGATTTTTTGAATTACGATCCCAAACCAAAATAATTATTAGTTATTTGCTAGTACATTATGTAATCCTTTGAACCATGAATTTTAATAAAAGAATAGTCATGTTTTGAAGAAAGGTACTGAAATTAAAAAAATGTTTTTATTCAGCATGATGAACATTTTATCCCGTAACTAAATCTAAAAGTAAACAACAACTTTAAAAAAGTAACAAAAAAACTCAACTGTTCTGTTGATGACACTTTAATTCCAGCGTTTGAATGCGTTTTATTCGCCCCCAGGGATCACCCGAGGGGGTGGCTTAACAAAACAAAAAAATACTGGGACACACGAAATGAAAAATGATTTTCCGCTGCAATGTGCAAAATTCAATTCTGGAATATTCTCGTTAACTCCAGGTCACCAATTTGGGTGTGATGCATGTGTGACACAACTACGAAGAGAACTGTGCAGAAAAACAATTTAGTGAACGGCTGTACACGTTGATAAAACTTTCGAACTGGTTGAAAAATTTAGAGCACTTTGAAATAGTTGGTATTTCCAATTAAACACTATTACTTGAAACCGATTCGTACAATTTTCCTGGAAGCTACTAGTAGTTTCACCTTTCTACAAAAAATCAGTAAAGTACAACATCAAATGTTCGAACGGCATTTTCCAACGAGTGGAAGCAATTTCAAGTTTCAATTTTCCAACAAACCGGAAACTGTTTCATCGTCAAGTGCCAATTTTCACCGCATGGACTCTGCACAGACAGTACCAGGAATGCTGCTAGGATGGTATAGTTTTTCCTGTTTTGCTCAACCAATTGTCCCGTGTGATGTGAGAAAAGCTGAATAAAAAAATCTCTTGCTACTGGAAACCAAAGCAAGTGTTGAACAAAGCACGAAAATACACGCTAGATGTTGAGAAATAGTTGAGTTTTAGTCCGGTTGGGACAATCGTTCCGTTTTGTTCTATGACTTGAGATATTCAGCTGAAGGATATGGTGAGATTTGCTTGCATTTCTAAAAAAGTTATCTTTTTGGCTATATTTACAAACTTTTTTTCATTAGCTTGGTCATTTAAATTAATGTGAAAATTTCAATAACATGCTTGAAGAACCCCTGTGTACAATTCTGATGAAGACAGTGCCAAATCCCTTTTGGGGAAAAAGCGAAAATGAACATAACTACACCGTTTCACACTACGTGAGTTGGGATAAGAATTGCAATTTATGGAGCTTCATCTACTTGTAAATTGGAATCTGTATAGCAGCTCATTTTTCTTTCACCCGGAATGCTTCTTGTTGCGTGAGCTAAAAATATTATGGTAGGCCAAAACCCAACTAACTCACTGTTACATAATTTAGTTTCAATCTCAGTGTGAAGAAGTACGGTCCATTTCACCGAAAACGTCATTTCGTCGAATATTTTTAGACATTCAGTAATATTCGACGAAATGGCCCCTTTGGTGAAACAACTTAACCGTCAAATTGGTTTACTCTTTTCGAAGTAGTCAGGTTGAAATGGTCGAAACGCAACCTTTTCGGTGAAACAACCCCCCCTGGAAAATCCCAACCTACCTTCCGTGTCGTACGTATCCATCTCGATGGACTGCGAGTGGCACTGGTAGTGATGGCGGGACATGGTGCTGAAGAAGGTGCTCCCTCGCTTCGGATCGCCCTGGCCGGCCAGTAGTGGCGAGGAAGCGGACGGGGCGGCGTTGGCCTCGCTGGCAGTAGCCACGGTTAGTCCGGACGTGGACGCGGCTCCAAAGGAGAAAGAGAATCCGCCGCCTCGCAGCTGGCCGAGGACCGGGGGATGACGGCGGCTGCGCTGGGACGGGCGCTGCGGACGATGATGGTGATGAGTGGGGGTGTGGGGTGCCGAAGCACCGAGTTGGCGTTCCCGTTCGCGGTCCTCCTCCTCCTGGCGGCGGGACAGCTGGAACAGCAGCAAAAACAGCAGCAGCAGAAAGAGCACAAACGGCGACAGTGGCAGCAACAATACTGTGCCGCGCGGGTTCGGCAGTGCTCAAATCTTGGTTCAGATCCCGGGGAACTATTCACTGCTTTTTTTCACGCCCCCCAGAGCTAGTATTTAATTTTGAGCAGTTCTCTGTGAAATTGTAGTTTTTTTTTGTAATTTATGATTATCTTAATTTTTAAAGCGATATATAAAATAATAATTTTAATCAATAAAATCATTTGCATGATTAATCCATCCATTTTTTTAGCATCTTTTTAGAAAAAATCAAAAATATCTAAAACAATAAAATTTAAAAAAATATATTTGTATGGCAAAATAGAAAAGCTGTGCAATGTACTTACGCAAAATCGTTGACAGTTTTAAACGAATTATTTCATTATATCAAGATATTTGAATTTTCCAACGTAATTGATGGATGTCCTTAGGGTGACAAAACGTTAAACGTTAGAGCTGGTAAAAATGGATCTTTTCATCCGAAATCGTCTAATGACTCTTCAAGATCAACTCGGATCGCTTTGGCTTCTAGGACAAAATTTAAGAGCGTTAAATTTCACATCAAAATTTCGCTCTTGACAAAATTTCCGTGCAATTGACACTACTTTCAGGTTTATTTTTAATTTTGCCTTTCTACATACATTTTTTGAAAAGTTACTTTCAGCAGCGACCACTAAACTTATCAGAGTGGGCTCAATATTGGTTCAAAAATGTCATGGATGATTAATTTTGCATTTTGAATTGATTCAAGGGGTGTCAATCAGAATTATCCCAAAATTACTTATTTTTCTTGTCACCCTAATGGTGTCTCTACTTCTTTGTAACAAAAATTACCCAAAACTTTCTGCGTATTTAAATAAATTTGATCACATAATTGAAAAATTAATTGCAAAGGTTGACATAAAATTTCCATAAAATCAGAGAATAAAAGGTGTTGGTACATGACAAAGAATATTTCAAAAAGCATTCAAAATATATTCTATTCTGTTGAATTTAAATAATTTTATTTGGGATTTCCAATTTGTGGCCACCTCTTTCGAAATTCCGACATCCAGGTCCCAGCACCAAAAAGAACCTAACAAAACAAAATTTGAAAATAGTAGTTTATGCAACAAGTTGCAAAAAGAGGATATTTTCAGCACGAGTCGTACATTTATCCAACGAGATTCACCGAGTTGGATAAATACGAAGAGTGCTGAAAAAATCAAGTTTTGCAACGAGTTCCATACAACATTTTTTGCAATTCCAAAAAACTCACACTGAGTGAAATTTTAAGTCAAATTTTCATGTATTTTGTCAATAAATCGTTTAAATAAAAAAAATGTTGAAAAGTGTTACTTTTCGAAACAAGTGCTGAAAAGTTCAACTTTTCAGCACCCATTTGAGTGCTGAAAAGTAGAACTTTTCAGCATTTATTTTGAAAAGTATTGCTATTCGATTCTGTTATTTTTGGTACAGAAAAGTAGGCTATTTCGTCGTTCAAGAATGACAGGAAAAGTAAGTAGTTTCACGACGGAATTGCAAAAAAAAAAACTTTCGAAATTATAATTTTGTTGACCCCTTGAATTTATAAAGTTTGAAGCAGTATTAGATGTTTTTTTAAGTGACGACTTTTAAGGCGATGCTAATACGATTATTTTTATCATAATTTGCGCGTCGGATCCTTGAAGAAGATATGTTATCTTGTTCCAGGTACTTGAAAAAAAATGCATAAATGCTTTACAATTCAAGTTTAAATTTGAAATATTTTTTCTCAAATAAATTGGCAAGTTTTGCTGTAGTCATGATTTTTTTTTTTGTTTCGATACAAATGCTGAAAAAAATACTCGTTTCAGAACTGAAAAGTAGAACTTTTCAGCACTGGTATTGAAAGGTATCATTTTTCCATTCTATTATTTTTGGTAGAGAAAAGTAGGGCGTTTGTTGCTCGAAAAGTAAGGAGTTTTATGACGTACAGTTAAACCTCGTATAAGAGCGCCTCGCATATGCAACTTTGCATATACGAGTCATTCCACCTGATTCGGTTTTGTCGCAAGAGTTGCATATCGACGTCGTCGTGCTATCTTGTCGCACCCGCCATTTTGACGTTCCGAGAAAAACGCGTTTTAATGTTTGACCTTGAATATTCAAAAACGAGAGCACGCAATGTAAACAATAACAAACACGTTTTGTTTGGCTCACCATTCTGTGCATTGTCCCAAAGTTTGGTTGAAGTTGGTTGCTGGAGTCCCGAGTTATAATTACAAATGTTTACGGTAGTCTAGCTTGTACGTGCGACAAACGCATCCTGACTTTCCTGGCCTGAAATCCCTTTGGCCTTTTGTCGCACTTACATCAATTTTCATGGAGTGACAAGATAGCACGACAAGATTGAAACTACTTTCATATGTAAAGTGACAAAAATGCACGGAGTTTTTTCGGTTTTTGTTGAATATCTCAGGATTGAAATCGAATTTTGGGGATCTGTGAAGGTCAAAAGGTGAGGCATTGTGAGCTGCACAAAATGGCGTACTTAACTCAATTTGGCCCAAAATGCACGTACGACAAGTTAGCACGATGGCGACGATATGCGAGGTACAGGGCTTACGGGATTTTGGCTATATGGGAGACATAGGCTATATTTTTATAAAAAATCATCTAAACTATACAAATTTATAGTGTTTTGGAATCGTTATGAAGTCAGGTATACAACTACACCAAATTTACATGGTTTACGATATTCTAGATCATCCGAAACATCGTCAAGTTAAGGCCTATGTGTTCAACGCCGTACAAGTATGAGGTAGGCGATTTGACTGTGGTTTTTGACCTCAGATCATATCCAGATAGCCTCAGGGAGGTTCAGGGACTAGTCTACCGATATGTGGTGATGTTCTGTAAACTGTAAAAATTTCGAAATTTTCACTAAAAACTGAAACTAGTGAAAATCTATTTCTAATGTTTTTATCATATTAGAACCATAAGGGCATTTCAGAAGATAATTGATAACTGATAAAACACGGTATTTAGCGAAAATTTAATAATTTTTCACTTAAAAACTCTTATGATATCCATATTGCATATTGCATACCATACAATGAAAAACTTAGGTGTTTTATGGAAAGACAAGCTCATTTTTGTACCATTTTCTCCGTATTCAGCAAAAACAAATCAAAATTGAGTAATTTTTAAATTTGATTTTAATTTGTATGTTAAAATTTAAAAAAAATAGCAGTACGAGGATTAGTTTTATACTAAATGCTTTGATTTATTTACAAAGCATTTTTTTTGCTTTTTTTTAATCCGACTGAAATTTTTTTGGTGCTTTCGGTATGCCTAAAGAAGTCATTTTGCATCAATAGTTTGTCCATATAATTTTCCATACAAATTTCGCAGCTGTCCATACAAAAATGATGTATGAAAATTCAAAAATCTGTATCTTTTGAAGTATTTTTTATCGATTAGGCGTCTTTGGCAAAGTTGTAGCTATGGATAAGAACTACACTGAAAAAACATGTTACACGGTAAAATTTTATTGGTGGTTTTTAATTTCACTTTTTGTCACTAAAACTAAATTAGCAAAAAACGCAATTTTTATTTTTATTTTTCGATTTTATGATATGTTTTAGGAAACATGAAATGCCAACTTTTCAGAAATTTTCAGAACGGGCAAAAAATCTTTGACCGATTTATGAATTTTTGAACCACTGATAATTAAAAAAATATCGAAATATTGGTCACAAAAGTTTTTCAACTTAATTTTTCGATGTAAAATCAAATTTGCAATCAAAAAGTAATTTCGTGAAATTTTGATAATGTGCACCGTTTTCAAGTTCCCATTTTTGGGTAACTTTTTTGAAAATAGTCGCAGTTATTCACTTTTGAAAAAACAAGATTAGTGGCCATGTTTGCCCACTTTTGAAACAATATTTTTGAAAGCCTGAGAAAATTCTCCATGTATTGTTTTTAAGAACTTGAACAATGAATTCTAAGTCTCACTCAAACAACCCACCATTTCCTAATGTTGATAAATCGGCACTAATGGTCCGATTTTCAATGTTTCGTAAAATTTTCCGATCTTTTCGAAATGATATTTTCAAAAAAAATAAATCAAGACTAACATTTCAAAAAGGCGTAATATTAAATTTTCGGCCCTATTGAAATGATAGTCTTGATTTGAAAATTATGAAAATATTGTTCTCGAAAAGATCGTAAAATTTCACGAATGTTTTATATTTTACCAGTGTAAATCGAACCATTACTTGCCGACATATCGACATTAGAAAAAAATGGTTGTTTGGGTGAAACATAGGAAAAAATCAATTTTCCTATTTTTGAATCATTGCATGGCAATATCTTAGCAACTAAGGATCGTATCAACAAAGTTCTGAAATGCAAAATAAAGAAAATTTTCTCAGCTTTTCAAAAATATTTTTTCAAAGGTTTGCAAACATGGGCCCTAATAAAAAAATTAATAACTGTAATTTCACTTGAGTACTTTTTGATTGCAAATTTGATTTTACCTCGGACAATGAAGTTGAGAAACTTTTGCGACCAATATTTATATTTTTTTTAAATCAGTAATGATTCAAAAATTTATAATTCGGTCAATGATGTTTTGCACGTTCTAGAAATTTCTGAAAATTTTGCATTCGATGTCCCCTAAAACATATCGAAAAATAAAAATAGTGTTTTTTTTTGCATATCAAGTGTAAGTTGCAAAAAGTGAATTAAAATCACAACAAAAAAATCATCGTGTTTCATTACAAAAATACAAAAATTAATATTAAAAATAAATGCCCGATTTTTTAGAGAATTGCTCTTTTACGAATCTATATTTGAAAAAAAAATCAAATAGAACACAATATCAAAACAGCACAAAACCAAAAATATAGGTGAATTTAAACAAAGTTGGTCAACCTGAAAGATCATGAATTTGTTCTCCATCATGTTAAAAAAGTAGGCAAATAAACAAATCATGCAGAATGATTCCTTCAATCTTAAGAATTGTACAGTTCATCATGTTAAAGGTGATATTTATAACTAACAAGTTCTCAGAGAACTGCTCACAAAAAAAACACTTTTTCACTTTTTCTCAATAAATATTTCCTTGCTTCAGCCTCCCACTCGTCAAGAGAACGACCTTCGGAGTTATCTTCCGTTGCTCATTTTGGAATCCTCTGGAATTTATTTCCTTTTTCAACACTTCCTGACTGTAGATTCCCGGATTCCTTGTGTGCATCCAAAGTAAAACATTCACATTTCCTTTCGTTTTTTTTCCTTTTTTTGCTCAACGAACACCACCAACTTTGTTAATCCTTGTGTTATCCGGCTGACCACCGTCGAGGTCGCCAGATGTCTCCAGCAGCTGCTTCAAGCTGGAACACTGCTCTTCTGGCGTGAGTTTTTACTCACTACCTTGATCCCGTTCAAATTGTCGCACACTTCTTTTCATCTCATGCGCACACCCACACAGTACGGCACACACACATACACAATTGTGGGAAATAACCACTACACTTGAGAACTATGTGCTGAGGGTTTTTTTGTCAACCTACAAAAATAAAATTGAAACAATTTTTTGTTCCTTCTGGTCTGCGGAAACCGAAAACCTGGTAGGTACCCGTTTTCGGAGAGATATAGTCCAACGATTTTGTCCTGTGCGAAGCTTCAAAGGATTCTGACCACTGAACTCTCGGCGCTACGGCAGGGAAAATAAGAAACTTAGTGCGAGTCTTTGTGTAGATAAAGCGGAAGTGGAATTTAATTATGATGGTAGATTAAGAACCGTTTTACGGCGAAAGGGGACACATCCCGGGCGAACAAGTTTGAAATTGAAAAAGTTTCACAAATGCCTGACCTTAGCGTTGTTGTTGTTGGTGGGGTAAAGCGTTGATTGTTAGTACTTAGAAGGGTTTTGTATGATTTAAAAGAAGTGAAATAGATGAAATCATTGCATGCTTTATGACAAATGAATTCTATAATTTTGCTTCGTAAATTTATAATAAAAATACAGAAAATAACATATTATAACACTCTATAACCCAACCGCTAGGAGGGCTTCGATCTTAAATTCACCAAAAAACAATTTTTCAACCAAAATTTTGGTCTTTAAAAATCGTTGGAGAGAGGAACTCTTAAATTAAAATTAATGTCAGGGTTGGAAGTTTGACTTGTTTATGTCAATTTTCCAAAGCTTTTATAATAGTGGTTTATGCAACAAGTTGCAAAAAGATGATTTTTTCAGCACGAGTCGTACATTTATCCAACGAGGCTCACCGAGTTGGATAAATACGAAGAGTGCTGAAAAAATCAAGTTTTGCAACGAGTTCCATACAACATTTTTTGCAATTCCAAAAAACACACACTGAGTGAAATTTTATGTCAAATTTTCATGTATTTTGTCAATAAATCGTTTAAATCAAAAAAATGTTGTAAAGTGTTGCTTTTCGAAATAAGTGCTGAAAAGTGTTGCTATTCGATTCTGTTATTTTAAGTACAGAAAAGTAGGCTATTTCGTCCTTCAAGAATGACAGCAAAAGTAAGTAGTTTCACGACGGAATTGCAAAAAAGTATTTTTTTGTCAACTTTGTCCGTAAATTCCACTCTTATTTTCTATATTTTATACAGAGTTAATGTTTCAGTAGATTTTGTACTGTCCCAGACCAAGCCTCTGCGCATTTTTCTACAATTTAAATAGTAGAAAAAGTGAAAATTAATCAAACAATTGAAAAAATGCTGAAAAAACACGAAAAAACATGATCTTATGATAGGAGGGAATAGAATAAAACAAGTTCTTTAAGAAACAAAAAAAAAATTATCAAGATAAATGCATGAAAAACATAAAGCAAGAAATGTTTAGTTTTTCGTAAAATAATTTCATTTTGATCCACTGAACACCGAAAAAATAGAATTTTCGAAAAAAGTGAAATAGGTTACATTGCTAGTGTATCATGCCATTTCAGGGCATGATACCCTAGGTGTGCTACACGTAAAAAAGAGTTCCCATTTTCATGAACGCTTGTTCACGTATCCAACTTTTTATTCTCCGTGTAAGCCCGATTCCCAAATATAAATTTGATTGGTAGCGACAGAATTTAAATGGAATGTAACCCATAAAATCGGTGCGTTTTGGTTTTTGCCAGTTTTGAGCCTATTAACGATTTTTGCATTTTTCAAAAAATTCATGAGCTCATATTTCGTGTTCTAGGGAACTACTTTGCCGAAGAGTGCGATAAGATTCGTCCACTATTTAATTAGCAAAAAAAACACCATTTTTATTTTTTTATTTTTCGATATGTTGTAGGGGACATAAAATGCCAACTTTTCAGAAAGTTGTGCAAAAAATCTTTGACCGAGTTAAGAATTTTCGAATCAATACTGATTTTTTTCAAAAAATCAAAATATTGGTCGCAAAATTTTTTCAATTTTATTTTTTCGATGTTATATCAAATTTGTAATCAAAAAGTACTGTAGTGAAATTTTCATAAAGTGCACCGTTTTCAAGTTATAGCCATTTTTGGGCATTTTTTTTGAAAATAGTCGCAGTTTTCCATTTTTTTTAAATAAGTGCACATGTTTGCCCACTTCTGGAAAAAATATTTTTGAAAGGCTGCGAAAATTATCTTTATTTTGCTTTTTGAACTTTGTTGATACGACATTTAGTTGCTGAGATATTGCCATGCAAAGGTTTAAAAAGCAGTAAAATTGATGTTTTCTAAGTCTCACCCAAACAACGCACAATATTCTAACGTCGATATCTCCGATCTTTCCGAAAACAATAATGTCAAAATTTTCAAATCAAGGCTAACATTTCAAAAGTGCCAAACATTCAATATTACACCTTTTTGAAATGTTAGTCTGTTGTTTTCATCGTTAAAAACACCAAATCAAGTTTTAAAAACCCTCCCATTTTTCGTTACTCGACTGTAAATTTTTTTGGAATATGTCATTTTAAGGGAAATTTAATGTACTTTTCAATCAACATTGACCCAAAAGGGTTAAAAAAACTGTTTTTCGTAAAATCGCGATAACTCGTAATGTTTACAAGTAAACCCCTTATGTATGCATATCATTTTTTTTGTAATTGTCTGCTCTACAACTTTGTAGAACATTATTACACTCTAAATAATAACCCTGCAAAGATAGAAAAAACTTGAAATTGAACTTGAAATGAAAAAATTGTTCTAAAAGAAAAAATTACCCTCCTGGGTCAATGTAGATTCGAAAAGTACATGAAGTTTTCCTTATAATGACATGTTCCAAATTTTTTTTCAGTCGAGTAACGGGAAATGGGAGAATTTTTAAAACTTGTTTTGGTGTTTTTTTCAATGAAAAATACGTTTTTTTCGGAATTCTGAGTTAGTTATCAAATCGGGCGTCTAATTTTACTTAAAAGTTCCTTTGACACCAAATTTCTATCTCATCACCGTTTCAGGCTGCAAATTATTGAAAAACACCTCTTTTCTCGCATGTTCAAAAATGGAAGGGGTCGTACCGCCCCTCCGTCACGAGATATCTAAAATTTCGTGATCAGGGACAAAAATTACCCCTTTTTTTTTACAGATCTTGGTTTTATTTGTCAGAAGTTGCTTAAAATTATTTTATAATTCACAATTTAAATTTTCAACGGTTACTTCTTCCTTGGGAGTTTTTATAATAAAGTGGAAATATTTTCCCACGAGAATTTTAATCCTAAGTGAATCATTCTGATCTAGTCCATAAAGTTCAGGAAACAAAAAGAAATTGTTAGGTTTTTGAAGCAAAATGGGGTTGACTATGCTCAGTTGCTGTTTTAAAAACAGCCACACTGGCCTAGACGTAGAACAAGCAAAGAATTTGTGTTCTATAGATTCAATTTCTCCAGGGCATTCGTCACACTCCGCGGAAATGCAACGATGTTGTCTGTAGAGTAACTCCTTATGTTGCACTTTTCCATGAATTATCCTGTACCAAGTTGCACGATGGTCGGATGGCAGCCTACGATCATTGACGTTCTCGAAGATTCGTCTCCACTGACGCGATGCACTGAGCAAATCTGGATCCGGTTCATCAGCTATCAGCTCCTGGTAGATTGTAGATGACGCGTGGTGCTCAAGTGTCCTTGCTGATAACGTTGCAATTTCAAGTGCAGCAGCTTTCACCTGTGGGTATGCTGCAGGAATTTGCAGAACAGGTTTATCTAGCATTCCTCGTAGAAAGTATAGTTCATCGATGTTGTCTAGGATCCTATTCGTCAACAATGCTATGGACTTGAAACCCGGAGAGTGTAGATTTTGTCCCCCACGGACCTTCGGAAGAAATAATGTTTCCAGTTTAATCGGCTGCCGGCATCGGATCCAAAGGAAGTGCCGAAGTTCTTTGAGAATTTCCCGTTCAAACTTTTTCGGTAGCGGCAAAGTTGATGCCACATACCAAAGTTTGGAAAGGACGAACGTGTTGATGTGGGTGATTTTCTGCAGTAGGTTTAATCCTCGTGACTTGCAATTCCAAAGGCGCCATTTTAGATTCCTCAAAATGTTTACCCAGGTGAGCTCCATCGTTTGCTTTACCGAATTTGCGAACGTTATCCCCAGAACTTTTACAGATTCCGAGACGTTTAGCCAGGGTAGAACTTCCGGGTTTCTCACGCGGCCTACTTCTAGAGCAACTGTTTTTTGTCGATTGAGTCGAGCTCCAGAGAAGTCCTGAAATGCTTCAATGATCTCAACGACGGCTGTCACCGCCTGCGTGTTCGGAACGAACAAACTGATATCGTCTGCGTAAATGTTGAGGGAATCCCCTCCATGTCCTAAAGCCTTTATTTTGTCAATTAACGGTTGAATAAAGATCACGAACAGCAGCATACTAAGGGGATCTCCTTGTCTCACCGATTTCCCTATTTGAAAAGATTGGGACAGTTTTCCATTCAGCAGAATCCTCGACGACGAGTTACCCATAGTTTTCCGAAGGAAATCTATGAGTCTCCTGTTGAAGTTCATGCGCTCCATGACCTCAAACAGAAACCGGCGGTCCACTCTGTCGAACGCATGGTCAAGATCAAAGGAAACCAGCAGCTTCGATTCTCGATTGTGTTTAGCAGCAGAGATTTTGTCCAAGATTTTTGACGTGGCTTGAAAAATATTCTGTTTTCCATTAGAACATTTCTGGTGGCTGGACAGGACCTTTTCCAGCAGTGGCGACATCCGCTGTTTCAAGATCCTCGAGACAATTTTGTAATCAACATTTAAAAGAGTTATTGGTCGATAGCTTTTGATGGCGTTTCCAGCGTCCTTTTTCTTCACCAATACGATGATTCCGTTCATCAGCTTCGGGTTGGCTTCAGGGTTTCGCATGATGTCATTCACAACATATGTGAACTCTCTGCGAATGATGTTCCAAGTTTTAGCGTAGAATTCTCGTGGTAGCCCATCTTCGCCGGGTGATTTTCGTGGTGCGCTGCTTTTGATGCTCTGCCAGATTTCTTCTTCATCAGCTGGGTTCATCAGATCTTCGTTCCGGATGTCGTTCGCAGACAGAGTTTTTTGTGGCAAGAAGTTGTTGGGCCCTGCTCTCGTGTTTTCAGCAGCAAAGAGTTGTTCAAAATATGAGACAACGTGTTGTTCAATGCGGTCACCTTCAATCATCTCCCCTTGATCTTCCAGCTCCCGGATAACTGTTTTTGCCCTTTTGCTACATTTTTCTGAAACGTGGTATAGACTGGTGGGTTCTCCCTGGAGATAGGTTTCGTTCAATTGTCGTGCGTTGCTTGAGAAATCTCTCTGTTGTTTGAGCATCAGCGCCTTGATGCGATTTATTCTACAAAGCTGCGAGGAGTCGTTTAGATAGAGCCCATAAGCTCTAGTCAGTTCCCCATGCAGCAGCTCCAGGGAATCTCGATGATTTCGGAGTTGTTGAGAGGTATGCCAACGGAAGAAAGATGCCAGCTTCGGTTTCACGAAATTGACCCACCATTGGAGCCACGAGGAGTAGTGTTGTTTCTGCCTTACAAGGTATCGCCACTTGTTCTGGAACTCTTCCATAGTTTCCTCATCGTCGAGCACGTGCACGTTTAGCCTCCAGAGTCCGTTTCCTTGGGCAGGTCCTAGTCGTGGCAGAATCAGACGAACGATCACTGCTTTATGATCGCTGAAACAGGTAGCAGAGTGTCGAATCGTCCTGAGGTTATCGCGCATCGATTTTGTTACGAGTACACGATCAATCCTCGATCCCGATCCTGCTCGAAGGAAGGTATAATCCGTAACATTACGATTGAAAACGCGCCAGACATCGATCAGATCCAGAGCAGCTGTGAGGCGTGAGGTCATCTCGCTTCGCGGTGTTCCCCCTGTCGCATCACGATCATTCACAATTGAGTTAAAGTCTCCCCCGAAAATAATGGGACCAGCGCAGTTACGAAGGTAGTGTGCACAGGTCAGGTTAAAAAAGTCCTCTCGTTCGACCCGACTTTGCGAGCCGGTTGGTGCATAAATATTACATAGTGTTACTCCATTTTTGAGTTTGATAAGTAAAAGCCTAGCATCTAACGATCTTTCGACCGTACGGTACTCTATAAAGTTTTTCAATCCTATCGCAACCCCTCGACGACGCTCATTGATATTAAAAAATAGCTCAAATCCTGGTATTTCAAGCCTATCGTTTTCCACTTCTTGAATGAAGATTATATCAATCTCATTCAACCGTACGAAAGCTTTGAATGCATCAACTTTTGTCTGGTTAGAAATGTTGTTGATGTTCAGAGTTGCTAAATTGTAGCTTAAAAAATCCACTGCAAATTTGGGTGTATGACTCGCTCGCTGAACCTTTTGTTGAGTAGCAAATAATCAAAGTTGAGTTGAACTGAGTGTCTGTCGCAGTCTCCGTACTCCTCTCTCGGCTTCGCTCGTCGTGTCGATTTGTGTGTAAGCTGATACTGTTTGTCGCTCACCTGATTTGAAGTGTTATACTTCACATTAGGCGTGCGGTGGGATCCCAGATGTTGACGACTGATCGATCGATGAGCCATCAGCTCAAGGGAACTCGTGAGTTTCAACGTCGTGGGGATGACAGGATCGTCTGGAGGTGGCAATGACAGCTTGTTGTTGAGAGCAGTAAACCGTAATACTTCGGCAGGACATATACAGTGTATTATTATACACCTGCAGCTTACCTGTGAAAGGATCAGCTGCGCTTGGGATGTACATGTCCGAAGGGAGGTGCCTTGCTGTTGAGGAGACGTATTTCTTCTTCGTGCAGTGCTGGTCGTCGAGGAGTAGGTTGCAGGTCGACAAAGAAGTAGCGTTGGAGTCAACGGGTTGCAATCTGTGTGCAGTAGGAATGACTTCTTGAGGGTGGCGGCAGTATCGAGGTGTGCTAGGGCTAGACATATACATCTGCTTCTGCAGCTTACCTGTGGAAGGATCAGCTGCGCTGGGGATGTACATATCCGACGGGAGGTGCCTTGCTGTTGAGGAGATTTGTTTTTTTTTTCGTGCTGTGCTGGTCGTCGAGGAGTAGGTTGCCGTTCGTCGAAGAAGTAGCGTTGGAGTCAACGGGTTGCGATCTGTGTGCAGTAGGAATGACTTCTGAGAAAGGATCAGCTGCGCTGGAGATGTCCAGGTCCGTCGAGAGGTTTTTGGCTGGTGTTTTCTTCTTGTTGTGTACTGATGCATCATTATGGCGAGGCAGTATCGATCTGTTTGTAGTTTGAACGCTTTTTTAGGTGCGGCAGTATCGAGACGTGCTAAGGCTAGACATATACATCTGCAGCTTACCTGGGAAAAATAAATCCGTTCTGTGAACATCCAGGTGCCCCTGCAGGTGTATTGTCGTTGTTGGGCTGATTTAGTTGGAGATGTTTTCATGATGTGGTCAAGTAGCGGGGTGGTATTAATAAAGATGAATATTATGTTGAATCAGTCCTAGTGCGACGATGGTCGGCACTCTCCAGGTTGGGTGAACCTGGTCGCTTGTTGGGGGCGTCGCATTCTTGGGTTGATTTTGGTCCTCTTGGTGTTGTGTGGCCAGGGTATGCGCTGTACAAATCCATGTCCAGCCTCTCCGGGAGCGGTATTGTTGGTGCCGTGCTGGTTCCAGCTTGAGGAGTGAGGTTGTTTTGGTGTTGATGATCGGAGGGGTTTTCGGGAATTATGGGAATTTCAATTTGGTCATCTCGTACTGTTTCGTCTTCAACGACCTCCATTGATTCGGCTGTTTGTGGTTCGGCCGGAGACGGGTCGACGGGGGGGAGATTTGGTTCATCAATGGGTGGGGATGTCGATTGTACCACCTCGGCCAGCGTTAAACGTTTGTTCACGCTCTCGCCGGATTCCTTACGAGCCTCGACGCACGATTTCCCAATATGCAGGGGGCGAACACAATGCACAGTGGTCCAGATCGCAAAATTAAGTGGAAAATGGATTTTCCGAAAAATGGTGACGTTTTGGAGCTTTGGTGTCTTCAGAAGAGTTGTTGCAAATGGAAAGGGGCAACTTTTGGTTTGGTTCAAAATTAGGGTGGTTCACGATTAGGGTGATTTTGAAAATCTAACTTTTCAGGAATATTTTTGGGAATTTTTTCGTCTTCTAAAAAGTTGATGGGCTTGCCAATCCAAGCAACTTTGTCGAAGACACCAAAATTTTATCTCGTAATCTACGCCTTCTATGACCAAATTTATAAAAAGCATCTGAGCAAACCTTCAAAAATCAGTTTTTTGAACGTGGCAATTCAGGGTTAACTTTTAGAGAAAAGTGATATTCGGAGCACTTTTAGAGCTCTACAAAACAAACATTTTCATTTTTTGACATGTCAATTTGGACTTAAGGGTCAAAAGTTACAGCCATTTTAAGGTAAAAAAGATGCAAATTTAAAACTTAAATATCTCAAAATGGCGCAAGCCAAATTTTAAGCACTAGGTTGCATTTGAAAGAAGAGATCTAGCACTACAAACGCTGAAAAAATCTCAGGGGTGTTTTTCTTTAAACTTGAGATATCTTCATTTGAAAAAGTCTAATTTTCAAGGGAAAACCATATGGGACCACCCTAACGAAATTCGAAAATTGTCCAAATATATGTTTTTCCATGTAATTTTGCCCGCTGAATCTGAATCTGCCCTCAGAATTGAGCCAAAATGTCAACAAATCGATTTTTGGTCATATTTTGGGTTTAAATGATAATTTTACATGGAAACCCAAAATATGACCAAAAATCGATTTGTTGACATTTTGGCTCAATTCTGAGGGCAGATTCAGATTCAGCGGGCAAAATTACATGGAAAAACATATATTTGGACAATTTTCGAATTTCGTTAGGGTGGTCCCATATGGTTTTCCCTTGAAAATTAGACTTTTTCAAATGAAGATATCTCAAGTTTAAAGAAAAACACCCCTGAGATTTTTTCAGCGTTTGTAGTGCTAGATCTCTTCTTTCAAATGCAACCTAGTGCTTAAAATTTGGCTTGCGCCATTTTGAGATATTTAAGTTTTAAATTTGCATCTTTTTTACCTTAAAATGGCTGTAACTTTTGACCCTTAAGTCCAAATTGACATGTCAAAAAATGAAAATGTTTGTTTTGTAGAGCTCTAAAAGTGCTCCGAATATCACTTTTCTCTAAAAGTTAACCCTGAATTGCCACGTTCAAAAAACTGATTTTTGGAGGTTTGCTCAGATGCTTTTTATAAATTTGGTCATAGAAGGCGTAGATTACGAGATAAAATTTTGGTGTCTTCGACAAAGTTGCTTGGATTGGCAAGCCCATCAACTTTTTAGAAGACGAAAAAATTCCCAAAAATATTCCTGAAAAGTTAGATTTTCAAAATCACCCTAATCGTGAACCACCCTAATTTTGAACCAAACCAAAAGTTGCCCCTTTCCATTTGCAACAACTCTTCTGAAGACACCAAAGCTCCAAAACGTCACCATTTTTCGGAAAATCCATTTTCCACTTAATTTTGCGATCTGGACCACTGTGCAATGTTTACATGTCCTAATTTGACCTTTGTAGCTCACGTAGGAGGTTTCCCCAGCAACCTCTACGTAGGACGGGATGTGTTTCCGTAGCTTCATCCGGAGAATACGGGTTCCAGTGAGGACTCCCGGGAAGTGCTCCTTCCAGGTCTCATCTTTGACTGAGGTTACTTGACCGTATGTAGAGAAGTGTGTAGCGATCATCTTGTTGGGCATCTGAGGCGGGAGGTCGTAAATCCTAACCTCTCTTGTGTCGTCGATACTCTGCACTGGGATGAGATATGACTTGTTGTCGATCGTGATTTTGTGTTTCAGGTGGTGTTCGGAGATGAGTTGTTCTGCTAGTTCTGCTGATTCGGTTTCGATGATTACTTGTCCATTGGTCATCTTGGTTTGGAGCGATTTGATTTTGGAAATATCTAAGCACATCTGCTGGAAGACAAAGTCTCTTACTTTGTCGATTTTTGGTCTGGTCGGAACGACTCCAAAGTCGATTACGACCGCGTTTTTCCGGTACCCGGACATCTTAACGATTGCCGGATGAGCCGGAGGGCACTGGGTATTGAGGTCAGATAAGGTTTTTTTCTAAATTACCCGAGCTTTTAACGAAATAATATTTCAGCTATGCGTACAAAACATCCGCTTTGTACAGAGTCTAGCTGTCAACTGGCCCCTTAAGACAAAGTTTCACGCAAATCGAAGAGGGGTCGGGACAACTGCCGTGTGAGTTGGCGGAGAACTACCCAGAGTATTTCTCATTGCAAAAAGTTGATTATTTTCATGTTTTTTTTTTGTTCTTAAGATTCATCATCGAAGCACGTTTTTGTGCAAATGCCAATAAACAGTTTTAATATTCACAACGCCTCCGGCTAACCTTGCCTCACTACACTAATCGATGCTGGTAATGACAATATCGCTGCAAGAAAGAAAGGTCGTTACCAAAGTGTCAGCCTGTCAGGGGCCTGCTCGCAGGATATTAGTTTTCTTTCGTTTTTTTTGCCCACGCGATGTTTGCAATCCATTGGACATGCCTTTTCCGCCCCTCCCGGTCTGTTCTCGGTCACTACAGCTACAAAGTCAGAAGCAACGGCGGTTTTTAAAAATAACCTTACTTTGCTGCGCTGACTCCTGGACGGATGACCTACCAGATATCTAGGTTAGGCTAAACTCCCGTTGGTAGGTTGTAGAAGGACCAGGGACGGGGCCCCAATCGAAGGTCGGAAAGCGGGGCAAGGCGATATCAATTTTCAAGACTAATTGACTTATTTAATTATTCACGGTTCCTTGCCCTATTCGCGAACCGCAACCTGGCCCTGGCAGCACCACATGCTGGCTGGCTGACTCTGTTGACTGCCTGCCGGCTGTTGTGGGTGGTGGGTGTGCGATGGTAAAAGTGTGCCAAGTTTGCGGCTTTCGGGTAAGGTATTGGTATTTACTACAGCTTAAGGTTTTGCGGGTACGCGGTTTGTACGATGCATCCATAATTTACCACGGTGACTTGGGAAAGTTGTTTTGAATAGTAAAATCGATTTGTGTCAGTGGAATAAACCCATCGCTACATGGTAATAACGTGCCCTTTTTGGACAGATATTGATTAATGTTGTAGAAACTCGGTCCAACCAGCTATAAACCATCCCCAACTCATTTAATTATCCTTAAATTTCATCAGTGCTAGTAAAATAAACTGCACAAACTGCTCCCTTCCCTTTGGCACGCAAATCCACTCGAAATTGCATCCTTGGTGGAAGCATTTCAAATTGAATCACTTCCGCACGACAACATCAGCTCGTTTCTGTTCTCCGTTTGTTCGTTTGTAAACACATTCCTGAGCCGGCGGCAGAGCAGCAGCAGTGAAGAGACTCGAGGTTGGTTCCAGGAACGCCCACCCCGGCTGCCAAGCCATCCATAGAGAAGAAAGCTTCTTCCTTTAAGACGGTGTGGTGTCGTATGCACCCAAACGATGCAAACCAGCTATGGCGGGCATTTTTGCTGGGGGTTTTCCCCAACGTGTTTTCGCGACTCGTTTGCAGAATTTCCCAGCAACGTGGCCAAATATGCATCGGTGAATTTGGTGACACGATTTTCCTGCATAGCTGGGGACGAGAACGACTTTTTGGTAACGACGGTGTCAACGTTTGAAAAGGGGCTAAAGAAAATGTTTGAGTTTTCTTTGGTTGTGGGAGGACTCTATTTTCCACAGAATCACAGTTGAAAAAATAAAAACAGTTCGAGTTTTTAATTTAATTTAATTAAATATACTTTATTGAATCTTTCTTATAATAATTACATTTGGTTTACATAATAAGTGGTCAGCTGTGGCTCTTCAGCTTTAGTTTGCTTTTCGTGATTTAAACACTGTTCATATTCATAACTTTAAAAGTATATGATTTATCATTTTTGTAACACTAGGTACAATGAAGAAAAAAAAATTAAGAAAACATAACCTAACCTAAAACTAACTTAATCTTACCATAAACTAAACCAATCCTTGAATCAAGGGGTATTCAGATATAGCACATTTTTCCCTGAATTTCAAACATTTTTCTTGAATCTTCTGATCCAACATTTTTACTTCTGCTAATTCATGAACCTCACTTGATCTAGTCCAGCCAGGAACATTCAAAACCATTTTGAGTACCTTGTTTTGGACACGCTGGAGCTTCAATTTATGAGTTCTAGCGCAACACTCCCAAACAGGTACTGCATACTCAATAACGGGGTAAATTATTTGTTTGTAAACTACTAGCTTATTTTTCAAAGATAACTTTGATTTTCTGTTAATTAAAGGATACAAACACCTGATGAGAATGCTGCACTTGTTCAATATTTTATCTACATGCTGTCGAAACAATAGTTTCGAGTCAAGTATGAGACCTAAATATACAACTTCCTTTGACCAGGGTATTGAAACATCATTCATTTTAATCAAAACATCATCCTTTGGAACAAATCGGGCCGATTTGGAAAGTGGAAAAATGATGGTTTGAGTTTTGGCTGCATTTATGCGAATTTTCCAGTCGCCAAAGTATTCGGAAAGAACGTCAAGACCCTTCTGAAGACGGCCGACTAAATATCTGGTTATTTTACCCTTATAAATAACGGCAGTGTCATCAGCAAAAAGTGACAACACACCATTACCAGGAAGAGTAGGCAAATCAGATGTAAAAATATTGTACAGAAGTGGGCCAAGAATACTTCCTTGGGGAACCCCAGCATCAATGTTGAATAATCCAGAAGCAATCCCATTCAGAAAAACCCTGAACGATCTCTCCGAAAGATAGTGCTGGATAATTTTGATAAGATACATTGGAAAACCGTATAAATACAGTTTATGTATCAAACCATCATGCCAAACATTGTCAAAAGCCTTCTCAACATCCAACAAAGCCATAGCAGTTGATTTAGACTCAAGCTTGTTCTGCTTGATGATTTTAGTTACTCTCGTAAGCTGATGAGCAGTATTATGCCCCTTTCGGAAGCCAAACTGCTCATTCAAAATTATATTGTTATCGTTGGTAAAATCCAAAAGCCTTGAATAGATGACCTTCTCAAAGAGTTTGGACAGACTACTCAAAAGACTAATGGGACGATAACTTGTTGGCGATGTTGGATCTTTTTGAGGCTTCAAAATTGGTATGACTTTGCCCAGCTTCCAATTGGTGGGGAAGTAAGCAAGTTGCAAACATTTATTGAAAATATTGGCTAGATGTTGAAAGAACTGATCACTCTGTTTTTTCAACACTAGATTAAAAATGTTATCAAAGCCAGGAGCTTTCATATTTTTCATTTGTTTAACTGCAACTTTGACTTCCTCACCAGAAACATGGGAATCTGCAGGAAATTCAAAGGTAGAGTCATTGATTGTTGAAATACTATTGGCAACTGATGTTTCTTTACGGCTGGTCATGGAAGCGCCAAGATTATGTGAACTAACAAAATGAAGCCCAAGTGCATTTGCCTTTTCCTCGGATGTAATCAAAGGAGAATCCTCAACAATAAGAGGAGGAATAGGCTTTGGTTTGTTTTTAAGAACTTTTGAAAGTTTCCAAAATGGTTTTGAATAATTCCCAAGCTGGCTTACATGTTTTGAAAATTCTTGGTTTCTAATATTGTCAAGTCGGTCTTGTATGATTTTGTTCAAATTGTTAACTGAAATCTTTTTGTCATAGTCCCCAGTCCGTTGATATTGTCTCCTATAAACATTCCTAAGTCTAATCAAGTGTTTAGTATCTACGTCAATATCAGTTACCTTAAAATTAACAGGAACCTCCCGAACGTTGGCAGCCTCTGCTTGGTTGATAGCCTGCTGGATCACCTCCAGCGAACGATCAATATCAGCAGAAGTTTCCGGGTGTTGATCATAGTCGATGTTGCTGTCTACCACTTGCTGAAACTGCTGCCAGTCAACGTTGTGGTAATCTTTCCGGGTTGGTTGCCGCTGCGGAGTAACGGAAGCTCCAACCTCCACAACCACCGGATAGTGATCAGAACTCAACTCTTCAAACACCTCAGGATGAGCCACGTTCTCAGCCATATTGGTAATGAAGAAATCGATGATTGAGTGATTCCCAGACCGAGCCACCCTCGTTGGACGATCCGGACTCACAACGTTGTAGTATCCGTTTTGCAGATCGTTGTGCAGAATCACTCCGTTCCGATTCCTCCTGCTGTTGCCCCAAACTTCATGCTTCGCGTTGAGGTCACCAGCGATGATGTACTTTGCGCTCCGCCGTGTCAGCTTCTGGATATCGCCCTTCAGTTTTGCTGCTGAACCATCTCTGGCATTCACCTGACGTGGGCAGTATGCAGCAATGAAGAGTACTGGGCCAACCGAAGTGGGAATTTCCACTCCAACGGCCTCGATGATGTCCAGCTTAAAGTGTGGCAGCCGGCGTGGCTTGAGATCACGATGAACAGCGACAAGCACACCTCCTCCTCCAGACGTGGTCCTGTCGAGCTGCGTCGCAATCTTGTAGTTTTGCAGATAAACTTTTTCACCGGGCTTCAGATGAGTTTCCGTGATGGCAGCTACGTCGATCTCCTTCTCGCGAAGAAAATCCACCAGCTCTAAGTTCTTCCTCCTAATGGAGCAAGCGTTCCAATTCAGCAGCTTGAGGGACCTACGATCCATACTGGATGACGAACGAGGTCAGCACTTCAATCTGCTGGGTCTTGGTTTTGCATCCACGCAGTGCAGCGGACATCTGTTTGAAAATATTGAGGAGTTCGGTTGAGGTGTAAAGATCATTACCATTTTCCTCAACTGCTGGTTCTTGGGTTGGTCTTGGCTCCTGGCTGAAGCCCGGTGGTGGCGGTCTCGGCTCCTGGCTGGAGCCCGGCCGTGGATGATTCATCTCAGCTCTCTTCCTGGGATCCAACGGTAACGGTGCCAAGTTCGGGACCTGGCGTCGCGGTTGAAGAGGTGGAAAATTTTGCTCCACCAGGGCTGGAGGAGTTCTACGACGCTGAGGCTGATTCTTCGTCGATGCTTGCTGCCGAATTTTCACGAACTCAGCTCTCTTGGGGCACTTTCGGTCGGTTGACGAATGCTCACCGTTGCAGTTGAGGCACTTCACCAGCGAATCTTGGATGCACTGGGACGTGATGTGCGCATCAGTACCACATTTGGCGCAACGACGCTTCAGGTGGCAGTTCTTACCTCCGTGCCCGAAGCCCAGGCAGTTGAAGCATTGTGTGACGTCACGATGCACTGGTCGGTATCGCTCCCACGACACGATAATGTTGAAAACCGCTCGGATTGCCTTCAGCTCAGGAAGCGTCGTCGATCCCTTAGCCAAATGCAGCAGGTAGAGCTGGTCACGGTACTTGATGTCTTTGTTGCGTCGGCTCATTTTGTGCACGGCCAACACATCCAGTTTCAAAACTTTTAGCTCGGCAGCTAATTCCTCCACTGGCATGTCGTACAGACCTCTGACGACGATTTTGTACGGCTTATCCATGACGACATCATGGGTAAAGTACTCCGCCTCGTTTTCGGTCAAGTAATCCTTGACCAGTTGATAGTGCTGCCTGGATTGCACCAGCACCTTAAATCCGTCCTGACACAGACGAATGTTGCCTTGGACTTTCCCAGACTTGATGAGTTCAACAAGCCCCGCACGAAAGTCGATCGTTGCTGCTGATTGCCTCACATAAAAAGGAGGCAGTTTCTCCTTTCGCTGTTTCACTTCATTCTCCTTTGCTTCCGCTACCTGGTCCTCGTCAGGCAGTCCAGCAAACTTGTTGTTCTTCAAAAGCTGCTCCTCGTGCGATGAAGAGTTCTCCTCCTCCTCATCCATCGGTACAGTACCGTCGCTCTTTTTCGTCTTTTTGCTGTTCGATGTCACTTCCAAAAGCACCTTCCTTTTGGAAATTCCCGGTTTTTGGCCATCAGTTGAGGCCTCAACCTTCCTTTTGGAAATTCCCACTTTTTTGCCTGCTTGAGCCGCAGGTAGGGCAATATTGCCGGCGTTTTGCGCCGGGACGCGACGAGTCATGTTGATTCAGACAACCTTCACCAACGAATGCTCGGATAACAATGAAACAGTTCGAGTTTTTATCGTATTCTTATAAATTGATCTAATTTTTTGAATCATTTTCATCTTATTATCGAAAAAAATATGTTATTTTTTAAATCTTTTTTTTGCTGTGTAATTTAGTCTTCACATTCAGTCAAGGAAAGGTCACAGCGCAGTTTCTTAAGCGTATGAAATGTAAATTTTATGTAAATCTGAACGCCGTGCAACGGGAGATTCTTCAAATGGGACAAGATACAGGAAATACCAAGACTAATGCGTGAAACGTGTTTCCTCCCGAAGTGTTTTCTGCGTCGTTAAAATGCATGGAAATGCATTCTGATATCATGGGAAGCGAGTCTTCGAATTTGTACCCATTTGTCTGATATTATACCTTGAATTGTGATTTGGGGAAAACATTTTTGACTAAGAACTATTTTATTTTAAAATATGAAATCATAAAAAAAACAAAATTATAAATATATGGAACAGGACTAAGGCGTCATCCAAAAAGTACGTCACGGAAAATCGTATTTTTGGCAAGAAAATTGATTTTGCAGAAATATTTTAGAAGCCTGATTACTTCATATTCGATCTCTTGTCTTTTGGCATTTTAGCTTTTGTCCATTTGACTATATCGTCGCCGTCGTGCTAACTTGTCGTATGTGCATTTTGGGCCAAATAATGTTAGGAACACCATTTTGTGCAGCTCACAATGTCTCACCTTTTGACATTCACAGATCCCCAAAATTCGATATTCCATAACAACCCAAAAAACTCCGTGCATTGTTGTCACTTTTCATATGAAAGATTTTTTCAATCTTGTCGTGCTATCTTGACACACCCTGAAAATTGATATAATGCGATAATTGGCCAAAGGGATTTCAGGTCAGAACACGTTTGACACAAGTACGAGCTCAACTACCGTACACAAGTATAACTCGGCAACCAAATTCAACCAATTTTTGGGGCAATGCACAGAATGGTCAATCAAACAAAACGTGTTTGTTATTGTTTACATTGCGCGTTCTCGTTTTTGTTTATTCAAGGTCAAACATTAAAACGCGTTTTTCTCGGAACGTCAAACAGTGACGTACGACAAGATAGCACGACAGCGTCGATATGTCTTCGATCTTTTGTCGCACATCCATAGAAAAAACCATGCAAAGTTCCAAAAAGAATAAAATTAAATAATTAAAAGTTCAAATCCCACGATTTTTTTTTAAAGTGTCGAACAAAGCTTTAAAAACTATTTTTGCATTGTTTTATGAAACATACGATTCTTTAAAGATATTTTCAATTCGTCATTAAATTGAGCGTCCTTGCTTACATCAAAGTTTCTTTAAACAAGTTATCTTACTTACCATTATAAATCGAGTTGCAAATAATTTAAAAACATCATTTTTGAAAGCTTACATTTTTTACAATTTTTTGCATGATTTAAAATAAGGAATATTATTAAAAATTCGCAGTCAAAATGCCTACTTGTACCGTTGTATTGATATGAATCTCCATCAATAGTTAATTTTGAATGCCTGCATATTAAATAAGCATATTAAATTTATCATCAAAAACTTTGTAACGATAATTATCGTTAAAGTTATCGTTATTCCGATGATTCAATCGACAATAACGAACGAAAATTTATATTTAAAACAATTCTAAAATTTACTAAAACCAATCAAATTATGTTGAATTTTCAAGCTTTCTCTTAGTATTTTTTGTGATAATATGTCAAGTTTCAAAATTTAAAAAAAATCATAGAATACCGTCTTTTTTTCAAGTACTCAAATTTTTATAGTTTGCAATAGGAGTATCAAACGATTCGAAATTTTACATGTATTTTCACTGTTTTAGTGATTTTTGAATGAAATAATCAAACTTTTACAAAATGCCGTTTTTTCTCGAAAATACTCAAATTATTATAATTCGCAATATGGGTATCAATCGATTTGAAATATTGAATGTATTTTAACTGTTTTAGAGTTTTTTTTGATGAAACACTAAAATTTTCACAAAATACCGTAAATTCTATTATTGCCAGATCTAAAATTTTTGAGAGTTTTTTTTTACTCTTTCAAACATGACCTTCTTCAGATAAATAGTCTGACTTCTTATAAAACAACTTAATTGTCGATATATTTTTGTGAGATTTTTCATTTTTTGCATACCTTTTTGATTATTTTCTTTGTAATTCCTTATATTTTTCAAATATTGCAATATATTGTATTTGTATGTTTTATGATTCGAAATATTTTTTTTATAAATAATTTCCTTAGGAATCGGCATCTGGCATCAGAACAAATGTATTCCCGACTTGCCCTTGTTGGCGTTAATTATTTAAATTAAGATAGACTTAAATGAAGATTTAATGAGCAATTCTCTACGAAATCGGTCTTTTTTCTTCAATTTTAATTTTTGTATTTTTTAATCCGGCTGAAACTTTTTTGGTGCCTTCGGTATGCCCAAAGAAGCCATTTTGCATCATTAGTTTGTCCATATAATTTTCCATACAAATTCGGCAGCTGTCCATACAAAAATGATGTATGAAAATTAAAAAATCTGTATCTTTTGAAGGAATTTTTTGATCGATTTGGTGTCTTCGGCAAAGTTGTAGGTATGGATACGGACTACACTGGAAAAAATAATACACGGTAAAAAAAAATTTGGTGATTTTTTTATTTAACTTTTTATCACTAAAACTTGATTTACAAAAAAACACTATTTTTAATTTTTTTTATTTTTTGATATGTTTTAGAAGACATAAAATGCCAACTTTTCAGAAATTTCCAGGTTGTGCAAAAAATCACTGACCGAGTTATGAATTTTTTAATCAATACTGATTTTTTCAAAAAATCGAAATTTTGGTCGTAAAAATTTTTCAACTTCATTTTTCGATGTAAAATCAAATTTGCAATCAAAAAGTACTGTACTAAAATTTTGATAAAGTGCACCGTTTTCAAGTTATAGCCATATTTAAGTGACTTTTTTGAAAATAGTCGCAGTTTTTCATTTTTTTAAATTAGTGCACATGTTTGCCCAGTTTTGAAAAAAATATTTTTGAAAAGCTGAGAAAATTCTCTATATTTTGCTTATTCGGACTATGTTGATACGACCTTTAGTTGCTGAGATATTGCAATGCAAAGGTTTAAAAACAGGAAAATTGATGTTTTCTAAGTTTCACCCAAACAACCCACCATTTTCTATCGTCAATATCTCAGCAACTAATGGTCCGATTTTCAATGTTAATGTATGAAACAATTGTGAAATTTTCCGATCTTTTCGAAAAAAATATTTTTGGAATTTTCAAATCAAGACAAACATTTTAAAAGGGCGTAATATTGAATGTTTGGCCTTTGTGAAATGTTAGTCTTGATTTGAAAATTCCAAAAATATTTTTTTCGAAGAGATCGGAAAATTTCACAAATGTTTCATATATTAACATTGAAAATCGGACCATTAGTTGCTGAGATATTGACGATAGAAAATGGTGGGTTGTTTGGGTGAAACTTAGAAAACATCAATTTTCCTGTTTTTAAACCTTTGCATTGCAATATCTCAGCAACTAAAGGTCGTATCAACAAAGTCCAAATAAGCAAAATATAGAGAATTTTCTCAGCTTTTCAAAAATATATTTTTCAAAACTGGGCAAACATGTGCACTAATTTAAAAAAATGAAAAACTGCGACTATTTTCAAAAAAGTCACTTAAATATGGCTATAACTTAAAAACGGTGCACTTTATCAAAATTTCAGTAAAGTACTTTTTGATTGCAAATTTGATTTTACATCGAAAAATGAAGTTGAAAAATTTTTACGACCAAAATTTCGATTTTTTGAAAAAATCAGTATTGATTAAAAAATTCATAACTCGGTCAGTGATTTTTTGCACAACCTGGAAATTTCTGAAAAGTTGGCATTTTATGCCTTCTAAAACATATCAAAAAATAAAAAAAATTAAAAATAGTGTTTTTTTGTAAATCAAGTTTTAGTGATAAAAAGTTAAATAAAAAAATCACCAAATTTTTTTTACCGTGTATTATTTTTTTCCAGTGTAGTCCGTATCCATACCTACAACTTTGCCGAAGACACCAAATCGATCAAAAAATTCCTTCAAAAGATACAGATTTTTGAATTTTCATACATCATTTTTGTATGGACAGCTGCCGAATTTGTATGGAAAATTATATGGACAAACTAATGATGCAAAATGGCTTCTTTGGGCATACCGAAGGCACCAAAAAAGTTTCAGTCGGATTAAAAAATACAAAAAAAATCGAATGACCGAAATCCTAGAGAACTGCTCTAATGCTATTTAAAACTGCTGATTGTAGTCCAGATTATCAACAGTTATTAGTAATCAACTGATTCTATGATTTAAAGCTTTAAAAACATAACAAATGTTTTGAAAAAAAGTATTTTTGTACAATTTCAAAAATAATCCAGAATCCCCGAAATTCAAAAAATATTTTTCTCGTTTCCCAGGAAATTTAAAACTCCAGAAAATTGGACGCCTTATTCCAACACTAAATTATGTTCACAATTCTCAGCAACAGGGTCAATCAAAGCTGCATCTTGACCTCAAACACCACCCACACCCACCAACATTGGCATCGTGGCATTCCATCAACTCTGGCATAAACACTCTCCCCGAGCATGGGAAAATAACAAGGGAAATGTGTAATAATACCTTTCTCTGGTATCAATACCAAATTTTGGTATTCCTGGACCCTTAAAAATTTGTCTTAAGGATTATGTCAAGGTATTGTTTTAATATTGCAAAATTGCAGAATTTGTCAATGGTCGGACACCACATTTTGGTATTCTTTTGGCATTTCAGTATTTTATCAAATTCCTCTGAAACTATGAGGAAATTATTACCAATTTTTACAAAATAATTACTTTTGCGCTAAAATGATGTCTCAAAGCGAATGCATTCATTGAAAACGGGAAATTTAAAACTTGAGAAAATTTTGACCAATTTTGACCAAATAATTAACTAATTTTGCGCTAAAATGACTTGAAACCCAAAAATGTTAAAGCAAATTTTAAAATTTTTGATATGCTCACAAAGATTTTTTTTTAAATCGTTGAATTTTTCTCTAAGTCAGGATAACTAATTACTTTAAAAAATGAGTCAATCGACAGATTATTGAATTTTGTGGGCTCTGTTGCAAGTTTCTGCTCATTTCTAGGCATCCGAAGGTTCTGAAGGTGAGTCACCCAAAATCTCTTTTACACAAATGGACCGACGTTTTACTTCCCCTTCCGATAGAAGGCCAGGAGGATAAGGCGGGAATCAAACTCGCGCCCCATAGCATCTTAGGGATCGGCAGCCGAAGCCGCTAACCACCGCGCCACGAGGCCCAAGGGGTACCAGCAGCTTAAATATAACGAAAAAGGTTACACGCAATATTGCCACAAATACTGATTTATCTGTGATTTACAGATTTTTGAGGTGATTAGGTCATACAGAATCTGTATTTACAGAAAAATAGATTTTTAGAAAAATATACAGATACACAGATTTTCCACGAATTTGAATCAAAATTAAATGATTTTAATTTTTTCAAATATTTTTTGTAAGTGGCAGAATGAACCCAGACATAACATTTCAGTTTGTATGGTATTTAAACGGATGGTGAAAAATATAAAAAAATACGGAAATCGTGTGAAATGATGTTTTTGAAGCATTATCAAAACAAAAAGCAATTAACTTTCTGCCTCATATTTTATTTTTGATTATTCAAACAACAAACCATTGAATAATGATCAAAAGAAAGAGATTATAAATCTCAGCAGAAAAAGAATAATAAATGTTCTATTAAACTTTGCCACTAAATCATCTACACAGTTCCCAGCAACAGGGTCAATCAAAGCTGCTTCCTGACCTCAAACCCCACCCACACCTATCAACTCAGGCATAAACACTCTCGCTCCAAAGCCAATTTTATGAACCTCTCTGGCACGCCATAATTGCAGCCGCTTTTTCGAAAAATCATGCTTATGGAAAGCATATTTTCGTTCGTTCGCTCGTTTTTGCCTCAGAAAACAGGCAAATCCTCAACAACGGGCTGACCCAGCAGTTGCAGCACCACCCACCACTCTTCAACTCAGCCCCACCCTAGATGCATTTGTTAGGGGGAGGCTTTTCACGGCAACTGTATGGTGGTGTGATTTGATTTCTTTATGATTTTTTTTTTTAATACTTTGTTTTATTAAAGTGGCGATTTTTTTGTAAATGTTGTTTTTGTGTTATTGTAAGTTTTAGTTTTTTTTCTCTCCTTTTTCCAACATTCTTTGTAGATTCTGACTTAGAATTAAAACATGAACTTGCCAATTTTTTATCGTATTTTGTAACAGATTTTCTCCTCTCTACAGTAATCTCTAATCGTGTATTAATCTAGAGCTAGAACAACAAGCCATTCTCCTTCCCCGGCTCAGGAAAGCGTTTGTGTGGGGGGCCCCTCTTTCTGGCAGCAATGCTGATGGTTTCATCCAAAAGCCCCGGGGCCATACCGGTTCGGGGGCGGAAATAAATATTCAACAGGAAACTCGAACCGGTAATAAAGCTAATGAAATAGTTTAGAGTGGCATAACATAACCTCCTTCCTAAGCTGTTTCCTCCCCCCCTCCCACATCTCGTCGGAGTTTGACGTTGACGAAAGCTTGAAAGCTCGTGCCGATTTGCGCGGGACTTGTGACGGACGGACGGGCCGTCGACAAGGTCGACCTGCCACCATCTCCGGAATTGGAAGGATGTGTGTTATTCGCATCAGAAAGGGAAATCGTTTATCGATTCGTGGTGCTTTTTTTTGTTGATTTTTTCGGGGGAAACATACGACGAGAATGAAATTTTGGGCTGCTCTTTTGAGGGGAAAATTTTACAACCTCTGCATCTTTCCATGCAGATTGGATGTAACAGAGTCAAATATTTATACTCGACTTGACTATCAAAAAACCAAGCGCTTCCTGTGTGTTTCTTCCCTTTCAAGAAAGGATTCAAAACTGTTATCAAAATGAACGAAAATGTTTGCTTTTCCAATCTGACTTCCTTCCTGTGTGTCTCAGGAGAATACTTTACATGATTAAAAATAGATCCTCGCATAGTTGAGTTACCCCTAAAAAAGCAAACGTTTCCCTGTTGAGGGAGTTTCGGTGGATTTCAGAGAAATATGATACCGAAACGGGCTAAAAATAAGTGGAGTTTCTTGGAAAAACTTTCGATTCACTAGAAAAAGCGGCCATCCAACCATTCGATTAGACGAATCGCAGACGATATCGACATTTCAGCGATGAGACTGGCTTCCGGGAAATAGATATAATTTCCTCGAAGTTAATGGGCGAGCTTCTTGGTTCGGAAAATCAAACTCAGCAAAGTGGAAACGGAAGATTCTTCTCAAATTTAATTATGCTGGAAAAGTTTGCGTAATTACTTTCCAGAGTGGAGGGTCGCCGTGATTACAGATTTAAAATGAATAAGGCTGAAATAACAGGAATGAGTATTGATATATTTTTTCCTGTTTTATCAGTGGAACACATATTTGAAGTAATGTTCTGTTCTGTCTAAATTGAAGTAATGTTCTGTTCTGTGATGATTTTCATAGATTAAATCCTTAAGGATGCCTCAAAAATTCAGAGAGCTTCATTTTATAATTAAGGTTTGAAACTAACGCTTTTACAAAATTATACAAAAAATTGAATTTACAAATCGTATAAGCACGATTTGTACATTTAATTTTTTGACATATTTTTCAATATTCGGAATTCAGTACGAATTCATCATATTTCGACCTAAAAAGTTCGGTATTTTTTTTTTTTTTTTCATTTGGCTTATACTTTTTTGGAGGAGCGGCCGTGGCTGACTGGTTACGGTGTTCGCTTTGTAAGCGAATGGTTCTGGGTTCGATTCCCATCTGCTCCCAACGAGAAAGTTAAGAACTCTGAAATGATAAATATGAACGAAAAATCAAAGTCGCTCGAGACGGGGTTCGATCCTCCGTCCTTTGGATTGGTAAGCAAAAATGCTAACCACTAGGCCATGACGACTTGGTAAGCTTGGACTGGAATTAGGAATACTGTTACTGAGAGCTAGTTATGGCGCTATAACCACGGCAAATAGTGTCCATGGCATTCGTGTAAATACAGTGTCCCATCCCAGAGGGTCCCGGAGTACCAAACCTTCTTAGCATGGTGCTCCCAACGAATACAACCAAATCTCGGAGCGTATGGTGGTGTGTCCCCACGCTTCTTCCTCCCCTGTCGATTCAGAATTGTGTTGTTGTTCGAACACTCTGTGCTCAAACTCAACCCAATTACGAGTCATCTCTGCGATACGGCTTTACGCAGTAGGCCTGGCCGCTTTAACGCTTGTGATGTTTCAATGCATTCTAATGCAATGGCGCACTACAAATGTTAATAAATGACAAGAAGAGTGCTAGGCGTCATCTAACCTAAGGCACTCTCCAGGATCCCTTCGAAAGATTGGCTGCGCTAGGGTCTGATTAGATTAGATTAGATTAGATTAGATTAGATTTGGCTTATACTTTTTTGGGTCATGCCTATGACCAAAGTTGCCACTGTAACTGATTTTCCTTTCATAGATTTCTACAATTTTTCCAGCTGTTACAAAAATGGTACGCAAGTTTGAGAAAATCGGTATTTCTAGAAGGAACTTTTTGATCAATTTTCGATCTTCTGCAAATTTGTAGGTATTGTTGAGAATAACTCAGATTAACATGAAGACTTCCATCATAGTCATGATTTTTCGTTCAAAGATATAAATTTTGCGTCGCTTTCAATATTTTGACAAAATTCCTTCAACAAGTTGTTTAGAATAGTGCCTTACACATGCTGATTCCTTTTGGTAACGATTATGCCATTCCTTGTAAAGTTATGGAAACCGTCATTAATTAATGATTGCCAATTAGGACGTCAATGACTGTGCCACAAAATTATATAAATTTTGAAGCACATTTGATTTAGATCAAAAATTCATTCAGTGGCTTTAAGAAGGCAACAACCGGCACATGCTGATTCCTTTTGCTGCTGAAATTCTTAAAATTGAATTTTATACAGAATAATTTATAGTGATGATCAATTTTCTTCGAAAATGATCTACGGCTTCACCTTAAAAAGGTATAAGAAAAATCTTGATTTTTGAACTATGGGGTAACATATATGTATATCGGCAAAAAAGTCAGAGGTTAGTATGAGCACACAGTTAATTTGTTTCGAATTCTGTTTTCAGGGCATTAAAATATACATTTTCACCTACGAACAATACAAATTCTAAGATATTTGTTTGCAGAATTGCTGCGATATAGCAATTTCAAGTTATCAATTTAAAAAACGGGTGCCACGATATCTCTACACTGCCTTGACCAAATCGGCTCAAAATTTTGGTAAAGACTCGTTGAACTGATTCCGTGTGCATGACGAAGTCCGATTTAAAAAAAAATAGAAAAAAAGATAAAAAAATAGTTGTGTTTTTCATATCATAAAACCGTTAGTTTTTGATTTTTGTATTTTTTTAAAAAGCAAATTTTCAAAATTGACTTGGTCATGCGGAATCGGTTTAACGAGTCTTTACCAAAATTTTGAACCGATTTGGTCAAGAGAGTGTTGAGATATCGTGGCACCCGTAAATCAACTCGGGGTTTAGAGAAAACCGCCAACAAAGTTTGACAGCTCGCATTGCGCATTTCAAAATTTTAAGCTTAAATCGTCTCTTACTCAGTTTAATCATGACATATCTTTATTGAACTTTCAGGAGTGATTGAAAATCATCTTTTGAGTGGATTTAACAAATATTCTGTACTATAAAATTTTGTGATTTTCTGCAAAAAAAAAACCGCAACATAAAGAATGGACAAAAATGAAATTTTATAATTGTTTTTGGACTTCAGTTTTGCCTTCCTCATCTTACTGCGGAAAGGCTATAAAATCACTCGGAAAATGAACTTCTTAATACGAGCTCCTAGACCCACCTTCACGTGTACATATCGACTCAGAATCAAAAACTGAACAAATGTCTATGTGTGTGTGTTTGGATGTGGATGTGTGCACCGAAATATTTTCACTCAATTATCTCAGCATTGGCTGAACCGATTTGGACTCTATTGGTCTCATTCGATTCGTCTTGGGGTCCCATAAGTCCCTATTGAAATTTATGAAGTACTTCAAAAGTTATGCTAATCGTAAAAAGGGTGGTTTTTGTAAAAAAAAAACCCTGTCATGTTATACATTTTTAGAAAGATATTTAAAAACACCTTCCAAAAACATCGAAGATAACCCTGTCAAAAGCTTTTAGCACTTAAGTGTTATTTATATACTTTTTAAGACCGGATCTCAGATATTTTCATGAAAATGTTGTCCGAATCTATCATGCGACCCATCGTTGGATAGGTAATCAAAAGACCTTTCCAACGAGTCCAAAACTTCAAATCTGATAACCCTATCAAAAGTTATGAGCACTTATGTGTTTTTCATAATTTTTTTAAGGCCGGATCTAGGATATTTTAATAATAAAGATAAGCGGATCCATCAAGCGACCCATCGTAAGATGTGTAATCAAATGACCTCTCCGTTGAGCCTACAAGATTAAAGATATGATAACCCTTTGAAAAGTATAGTTATGAGAGGAAGGCATCAACCACCATTTTTAACTAAAAATTTTATTTAAAAAAAAACACAACCGATTTTTTTTAAATCATCGCTTGGCAACAACTTAATTTTGCATATTTTTATAATGCTCAACAAATGCGGATTCTTGTCGTCTTAAACGTATAAAAAAATTATAAATAAAAAAAACACGGATTTTGAAAATTGAATTTTGAAAATTAAAAGATTAAAAAGTCGGCTTTATAAAACTCCCTGTGCCTTTTTTCTAGTTTTGTTTTAACTTTACTGAAGACACCAAATCGATCAAAAAATTGCTTTTAAAGTTACAGATTTTTGAATATTGACGTGCCAATTTAGTATGCAGCCTTATATAGTTGAACCAATGATACAAAATAGCTTCTTTGGCCAAAGGAAAGGTCTCCACAAAGTTCAAGCCGATTCAAAAAATATAAATAAAATTCATTTCCGGTTTTGGTGGAGAATTGCTCATATAATTATCTCGCAAATATTTTTAAAAATTGTGGAAATCTAATCTAATCTAATCTAATCTAATCGAACACAAGCGCAGCCAGTCCGAAGAAAGCATCCTGGAAGAACTCGTGGTTGGATTACGCCTCAAGTTCTTTCTTGTCAATATTAATAATTACAGTACATCCAAGTTACCCCGAAAACGTACAGCAAAAATTAAAGCGGCCAGGCCTACTGCGTTGCATTAACCGCAGAGACAGATTCTGTGAACGGATCACATTTCACAGAATCAACACGGGGAGGAAGGATGCGTGGACATACCGTACCAAACGCTCCGAATTAGTTGGGTGTGGTGTGTTAGTATGAATTGGCAATTATTTATATTTTTAGGGGGGAAGTGGATATGGGGAAATTGGGTTTGGAGAAATTGTGATTAAGGAATGGGAAAGTGGGGAAGGGGTAGGAGGGTTATTAAATTTATAATTTAGTATAATAGTCAAATTAGAAATAATGATGGAAAGCTCTCACCAAGGAACAGCAAATCTTCAAAAGACACAGCCAGGTGGTGTCCCGATCGTCAGCCTCAGGTTCTTGACAAAAAATAGGCCGATCGGATGAAGTGGAAGTGTTCCTAGAACCAAATATCTCCACTAGGATGTAACAAAAATGACTTTTTGGCGGGCATTCAGGGGTTTGTTCCGGTGGGCATACTGAGCCTAAATCCCAAATATGAGCTTGATTGGACGTAACAGGAGCTGGCGCTCCGCCCTTCAATTTAAAAAGGGATTTAACCAGTAAAAAAAAGATTTTTTCAAAAATGTCCCTTTTTGAGGCATTTTGACCACCAATGCGTTTACCAAAAACATCACTGGCGTGTAGGCCAGATCCTTGCGCATCTTTTGGTATATATAACATTGAAGTTTGGAGCATCCTGGAGCTCGGTACAGACCTTCAAAGTTTGGCATATTTTCGAAAAATCGGTCCCAGCAAAATCAAATGGCGTCTCGGGCGTCGCGAGGTGCGACGCATATCTTTTTTGCCGGGGCCGATTTTTCGAAAAAAAATGACAAACTTTGAAGGTCTGTACCGAGCTCCAGGATGCTCCAAACTTCAATGTTATATATACCAAAAGATGCGCAAGGATCTGGCCTACACGCCAGTGATGTTTTTGGTAAACGCATTGGTGGCCAAAATGCCTCAAAATGTGACATTTTTGAAAAAATCTTTTTTACGGGTTAAATCCCATTTAAAATTGAAGGGTGGAGCGCCAGCTCCTGTTACGTCCAATCAAGCTCATATTTGGGATTTAGGCTCAGTATGCCCACCTGAACAAACTCCTGAATGCCCGCCAAAAAGTCATTTTTGTTACACTCTAATCTCCACTCCAAACAAATATATCCGGATGTTTCGCTGGTGTTGAATCGAATTTTCACATCCAGACTCTTTCATAATCTCTTGAAACTGCATCCTCCGTATCCTCCACTAACTTTACACTTACTTCCTGATTCTTGGCAGATTCGAACAAAATTCACTTCCAACGACAACAAGAATCAGAATTCCCTTAACACAAAAAAAAAACCTTCTTAAATTAAACAATTTTCAACGGCTCAATACTTTTTGCAAAAAAAATGGAATGGAAATGAAAAAATGACGCGGAGTGAAAAAGTTTACCAACCCAAATATTTTTAAAAATTGTGGAAATGTTGAAATTCTGGCTTGTTATTAAATTTTTTCAAGATCCTTAAAAAAATTGTTTTGACTCCTTCTTGACCTCGGCCGCTTTAAGGAACATTTTATTTTTATTTGCATTTGCCTGAAGAAGTTTTCAACGGATTAATCTCATAGAGTTTGTCTGGGCTTAATTTAGATAAATTTAAAAATATATCATAAAATGGGTTATGCGACTTGAAGTCTTACTTGAAAAAATGTTTTTTTAAATATCTTTTTAAATTTTAATTAACCAAACATTGAAAAAAATATGGACCTCGTGGCGCGGTGGTTAGCGACTTCGGCTGCCGATCCCTAAGCTGCTATGGGGAGCGGGTTCGATTCCCACCTTATCCTCCTGGCCTTCTATCGGATGGGGAAGTAAAACGTCGGTCCATTTGCGTAAAAGAGGTTTTGGGTGACACACCACACATAACCTTCGGACGCCTAGAAATGAGCAGAAACTTGCAACAGAGCCCACAAAAGACCCGGGGGTCGTTAAAGAGGATTGCTTTGCTTTTTTGAAAAAAATATATCCAAGAAAAATAGTTGAAATAAAACAATTGATAGAAGACTAATAGTTGCTTACCCATAAAAATAAATGAAATAATAGAATTAGTTTTAAAATATTCAGAAAAAGTTTTAGCTGAGCTTTAAAGCGTTTATGTTTTTTATTGCTGAATGAATACTTGACGATTCAAAAAAAAAAAAAGGTGAATTATAATATTTTTTTAAATTCTTGATTTTACTAATACTTTTAACTTATTCGTTTCTGAAAGCTACATTAAAAAAAAGTAGGTCTCAGACCAAAGGCCAATTTTATTTATAAAAAAAAATCTAGTCTTTGAGTAATCGTACACAATATTTGATTTTGGGTCATTAAACTCAACTATGACACCAACAATGATCTGAAGTGATTTGAAAATAAGTAATACAAGATGACGGCCGCCTAAGAATCGGCATACCGTTAACCGGGGTGGAATTTATAGCCGGTGTGACATCTGAAGTCCGTATATGATAATATGAATAAAGTTCTCTGATTTGAGCTTTTGAATACAGAATTTATTACTTAATCACAGAGAAATTAAAAAGGAAAAAAATCTCAGTTGAACAAATGTTAAAAGTGCTTAGTAGCAAAAGCAAAACTCTTTTGCAACACTCAACTTCTCTCTAAACACCCTCCAAATTAATTGAATAAACCCATTCGTCCAAGGGCTCCAATCCAAAATCGCCGGCACTCTCCAGCCAGCCTCCCCCGTCAAAACAATCTAATCACAACCGAATAAAAGCATCTCATTAGACGCCATCCTCGTCGGTCTTAATTGGACGTAAACAACTCATTACCCGTTTCAAGAAGCATCACCCACTCACCCAGTTTTAGGGCGTAGAGAAGTAAATTGCCATGTAAACACTATAACGAAATTCCAACGAGCAAGCAGCAGCAAGCAGTTTCATCGTTTCATCGGCTTTTATCATCTCCCCTCGAGGCAGCAGCAACATTCCAGGACACTCCTCACTGACTTAGACTTAGTCTTCTATTTCTGCCCAAAAGGAAAACCCGAAGCCCACGCGCCCGAACGAAACAGGACAGTTAATCGCAAAAAGCAACATTGTTTCCCCCCCAGAGTTTGTATCACTTCTTGTGCAACGGCAGTTTTGCTTTGAATTTTGCAAAACGTGGACAAATGTCTGTAAAGACAAAACGAAGCAAACGGGACAGCTGAGCTGGGCTTTACAAATGTGGAACAACTTTGAAAATGTCACTGATGTGAAAGTTTCTTTTGAAAAGCAACTGAGAAACGATCCACACTAGCGAGCCAAAAGTCGTGAGTTTGAATCTCGTTTCAAGTGAGATTTTTTTTTTCAAAAACAGCTGTCTTCAACTTTCGATATTTCCACAATATTCAAATGTGCAATCACCTTACTTAAACAGAAAGTAATCAACTAAAGCAAGAACCCAATGGATTGCCAGAGTGTGTCTTTTAAACGCGCCATCATGCAGGTCGCGTCCGAAGCCACGTGAGCTATTGTGTAATGGTGCTGCGATAAGAATCCTAAACACGTGACTTCGATACGTGCACTCAGGGTTGAGGATTTCTATGAAACAGTTGAAGAATGGTCCCAATAGATAGTATTAAATAATTCTTTTTGCAATTCCGTTGTGAAACTAATAACTTTTCCTGTCATTCTCGCATGACGAAATGTCCATCTTTTCTCTACTAAAGATAAAAGAATCTGAAATGGGTGCAGAAAAGTTGTACTTTTCAAAATTGTTTAGATTTTATCGGTGAATCGACCAAACACAGAAAAGTGTCTTAAAATTCAAAGGGTATTTTTCGGAATCGGGTTAATGTACGACTCGTGCTGAAAGAATCTTCATTTTGCAACTTGTTGCATAAACTACTATTATGCAATTTTGATGATAATAACTATAAAATATGAAATATGAAAGGAAATTATTCTCAAAAAAATTTAATCCCAAGTAACATTTTTAAACCAACTAGCCGCCACCTAGTTTTATTTAGGTTTTATGGAAGCATCTTGATTGCTTAATAGTTTTATTTGGGCATTCACCGCAACCAATGAGCAAGAGCTAATTAAAAGGTTCTAACAAGGTTTTATGCCTCGGACATATAATTTTGTGACAATAAAAGCTAAATGGCTTGAAAACCAGATGGCAATGCGATGCCAAACGGCTTCTTTAAAACCAAGGGTGTTGTAGCTGTCAACTGCCATTAGGCATGCAGAAAGCTCACTTAAAACCATAAGCTCCTAAAAGAGCATACAACGCAGCCAAATAGCAACGCTTAAATATGGCGTTAAACGCATGGTCTGATTGAATATGTTTGACCACCATCTTGGCAGAAAAAAAAATGAAAAAGCATAAATTTGATTGAAATTCGCTGAAAATCCACAGTTATGATAAATTTCTGACATCGTTAGCATAGCCATAGAAGTTTAAACAGTAGTTTATGCAACAAGTTGCAAAAAGAGGATTTTTTCAGCATTTTTCGTACATTTATCCAACGAGGTTCACCGAGTTGGATAAATACGAAGAGTGCTGAAAAAATCAAGTTTTGCAACGAGTTCCATACAACATTTTTTGCAATTCCAAAAGACACACACTGAGTGAAATTTTATGTAAAATTTTCATGTTGTCAATAAATTTCATTTTGTCAATAAATCGTTTAAATCAAAAAAATGTTGAAAAGTGTTACTTTTCGAAACAAGTGCTGAAAAGTTCAACTTTTCAGCACCCATTTGAGTGCTGAAAAGTAGATCTTTCAGAATTTATTTTGAAAAGTGTTGCTATTCGATTCTGTTACTTTTGGTACAGAAAAGTAGGCTATTTCGTCGTTCAAGAATGACAGAAAAAGTAAGTAGTTTCACGACGGAATTGCAAAAAATAATTTGAACATTTTTTGCGAAAAAAATGCGAATAAAAAATGTCATTAAAAACTGTGATTACAGAAGAAATGTTATTGATTTTTGTTTGCTCTATCTCCCCCACATTTATCGATGAAATTTAAACCACAACTGAATTCGAGCCACCATTTGCGAGGAATGAGGTTTTAAATTATTTCAATTACCTCCAATATCTATCATATCATCATCGCAATTTTTAACAACCTTCTGCACCGCATTATTTCATTTGGCAAGATAAAGACGTATTATTTGCCAGAATAAAATCTGTTTCACATAAGACGCATGAAGACGTGTGAAATGTCATTTTTCCCTGACTCCTAACAAGGTTTTAACAAAGGTTTTATTAAAGTTTTATGGAGGTTGTTAGGATTCAGTTGTAAAGCCTTTAACTCCTATGTGGGTTTTAACAATATGCCGTAACAACCTTTTGCGGAGGTCCTTCTGGGTTTTAAGTGGGGTTTATCGAGGTTCTGGGGAGTTTGTAACGATTGTGTGGTTTTAATGACAGCTTTGATAAAGCCTATAATGTTACTTGGGATATGTCAGGGTTGTTGAAATATCAAAATATCAGCTCTCAGCAACTTTAATTATCCTGCCCCATTAAAAAATACAAATATTGAAATAACAAGCCATAGTTTCAACATTTGCATGGAAAAAGAGTTTTAAAATGCATTTTACACTGGTTCAGTTGTTCAGTTGCAATCATTAATTTAAAAAAAATGAAAGATTGGACGAAAACAAAAATTTTTGCGAATAAAAATAAAAACATAAACATCAAAAATTTTCAAATATTTAAAAGATTTTTAAATCAACTCAAACATGCTAAAAAAAAGTGATTCGAAACGGAGGGAAACGCATTTTTAATTGATTTCAACTGATTGTATTTAAATTTCCATTGAAATTTTTAAGTTATTTGAAAAAAAAAATTTTTGCCCCTCAATTTTTCGGGCCAATTTTGAAGGGGGCAGCCAAAAACTTTAAATAAAATTTGTACCAGCCTTAACATTTTTGGTTTTGAGTAGGCAATAAAAGCTTATTTAGGTTGTATGGCGGTTTTCAGAATCATCATAAATCCTGTAAGTTTTAAAATGTTACTAGGGTTGACATAATCCTAGAAAAATAACGAAAAATAATTGCGGTACATTTGTTGAGAATGTTTACTAAATTATTATCATTTTGATTAAAATATATTTTTCTTGGAATATTATTAAAACGTAAATAAAAAGTGTTGTTATGCTTCATTAGTTAAAAAAGCAGTTTTTGTAATTTTGTAAAGAGAGACCAAATCTGGAGTTTCTTTTTTTTAAAGGTCCTATAAACCAAATTTTCAGTTTTTGTGTTTTGGATGTTTTTAATACATCTGACTCAAAACTGTTTCAAAAACACCCAAAAAGCAAAAATTGAAAATTTGTTTTATTGGACCTTTAAAAAAAAACTCCAGAAATTTATTACCAATTTATCAAACATCGTAGAAAAGGGTTTCAAGTTGTTTGCACTCTTATTTCCATAAAAATCTTTTTGCAATCTTTTGAAAAACTTAATTAAATTTATAAATTTAATTCTATAAGGTTCCATGCAAAAAATTACACACTTAAAAGGGTAAGGGAAAAGTTTCAGAAAGCATAACGTTTCTTTTAAAATATGGAAAAAAATTGATCCAAAATTTTTACCGAGTTATGGCCCCCAGTACCACCTGTAAAATATATATATTTAATTATTATAATCTGTATGATTTGTAATTAATAATAAATCTGTTGAATAATAAGTTATGAATTGTTTTAAAAGTATAATGAATGATGAATAACAAAATATTTCAGATTATAAAAAAAAATTCAAAATATATATTTGTTTTAATAGAAAAAAAAACAAATTTGCCATGGAACATAACAAAGAGCTCCTGAAATGAGAGAATGTACTTATTGAATACCTCTTCATAACATTTTCTTAGTTTTTTCTTGACAAATTGATTATCCTGTTAAGATTTTTATCACGTCTGACTATTTTTACCAATACACAACGAGAAATTGTGTTAATTTGGAATGTGTTATTTTAGAAAGTTGAATATTACCACTTTAATGATGTAATTTAACCTTAATTTAGACTGAAAAAGCGATATTACACCAGAAAAATGTTAAAATGACACATTTTCAGAGGTAAAATAATACATTTTTTCTGACACAAATGATGTACCCCTTTCCAGATGTAATATTACCATGATTTTTTATTTGCTATCCCGATTAGACGGTAATAACCAGGCTTAGTGATTTTTCACGCTTAAAAATTGCAAATTTCACGGGGACTCAATTTCAAAAAATCAAATTTCACGCAAATTTCGCGGAACGTGAAAAATGTTAAAATGACTCTTAAAATCTTATGTTTGAATCACAGAGACTATTTTTCATGCTTCATTATAAATTATTCTTCAATAAATCAAAAAATCTTTCATAAATTTGAACGTCACACAAAAAAAAATCTCCGATGTTCAAAGAAGATTCCACCTAGTTTATGGATGGGCTCTAGATACATTTTGAAATAAAGTGTAGAGCATGCGTATTCTCATTTATTGAACTGCTTTTTTTATATTCGACTTATAAAGTTAAACAGTTTTCGCTGATTTGCTTCATTTTATTGAATTCCATATCAAAGCAAGATTTAACAATCTTGTCCAGCAAAAATTAGTTGAATAATTTGAAATTTTTTGCGACATTTAGCACATTAACATTTTGCCAAAGGTTTTCATCTCCCTTTTCAAAGTTTAAATTTTCAATAAAAATATAAAAAAATAATATAACTTGTGACGAAATCAAAATTTTTAATTCAAAATGAAAACAAAAACAAAAAAAAGTATTTAACTTTCACAGGAATCATCCACCCAAATAATCAAATTTCGTTGAAATTAAACAGGACTCAGAAAAAAATGTGTAAAGTTTTTAAAAGTTGATTTTAAAGCTTTCATTTTAAGTTGAATAAAACAATGCACGATTCTTTTAATTTCTTTTGAATTTTATAGCTTTCAAATAAAATAGCAGTAAAATTGTTATTACAGCGAATGAAACTATTACTAAACTGAGTAAATTTCTAAAAACACTGAAAAATCAGAACAATTCTTCAAATGGTTTGTATCAAGCTTTACAATTGAAAACTTATAAAATTTACATAAATAGTCTGTTTAGATATAATATTTATCATGTTGTTATTTTGAAAAACAAACATGATTTGATAAGATTGATAAATTTCACGAATTGCACGCCGTCCACAAAATCGTCAAAAATCACTAACCCTATGTTAGTAATTGAACAAGGGTATTCACTCACTTAATTCTACAGCAGTTCATAAGATTATGTGTAGGGTTAGTGAAATTTCACGATTTCGCGGACAGCGTGAAATCCGTGAAATCTGGCTTTTTCCGTGAAATCCCGTGAAATTTTATGTTTGCGTGAAACTGTATAATTAAGCGAGTGAATACCCTGGTTTAATCACTGATATATGGTTAGTGATTTTTGACGATTTCGTGGACTGCGTGTAATTCCTGAAATTTATCAATTTTCTCAATTATTTTTTTTAATAACAACTCAAAAAAAATTTCATGCATTAGAATTATTGAGATTTTTCAGTTTTTTATTAAAATTAAACTAATTTAGTAATATTTTCATTCGCTGTTATAAATATTTTACTGCTATTTTGTTTGAAAGGTATAGTTTCAAAAGAACTTAAAATAATCAAGCTATGTTTTATTTAAAATAAAATGAAGAGTATTTTTTGTCCTTGAAATTACTGTCTAAAAACATTTCAGATTTTTTCTGGGTCCTGTTTAATTTTAACGATCTTTGATTATTTGGTTGAATCATTCCCGTAATAGAAGAAAAAACAACATTTTTTGTTTTCTGCTCTCATTTTGAAAAAAGAAAACTTGATTTACTTTTGCCTATTGATTTAAGTTTAGTTTTTGGAAAGTGAGATGTAAACTTTGATAATTATTTTGAATAGGCCAAACGTCGCAGAAAGTTCAAATTATTTTACTCATTTTGGCTTTACAAGATTGTTAAATCTTGCTTTGATATTAAATACAATAAAATGTAAAATGATATAACAGAAGCAAATCAGCGAAATCTTTTTAGCATTATTGGTCGAATATTAAAAAAAGCAGTTCATGAAATGAGAATACGCATGCCCTATATTTTGTATCAAAATATAAAAATATATAGCCCATCCATAAACCAAGTGGATATTTTTTTTTTCTTTTTTTTACCCAAATGTATTCGATTAAATGCTAAAATGTAAAACCAATTTGAAATAAATGAATGAATGTGAACAGTAATAATAAAACAAAAAATACAACAAAGATGAAGAGCATTTAGCCATACCACTTAGAATGTAAATGAAATGTAATTATTATAAGAAAGTTCAGTAAAGACATATTTAATTTCCAAAAGAAAAAGTGGTTATTTTTTTTTTTTGAAAATAAGGAGATTTTTTTGTGTCACGTTCAAATCTAATGAAGGTGGTTTGAATATTTTGAAGAATTATAAATAATGAAGCATAAAAAAATATCTGTGATTTAGACACAAGATTTTCAAAGTTATTTAAACATTTTTCACGTTCCGCGAAATTTGCGTGAAATTTGGTGTTTTGAAATAGAGGTGCCCGTGAAATTTTCAATTTTCGAGCGTGAAAAATCACTAAGCCTAATTATGTGTATTCCTATTTGAGTTAGATAAATCATTTTGAGAAAAATCGTTACAGTTTCACACAAACATAAAATTTCACGGGATTTCACGGAAAAAGCCAAATTTCCCGGAATTCACGCTTTCCGCGAAATCGTGAAATTTCACTAACCCTAGTAATAACTTAATCCATGCCATTTCAATAACAAATACTGTTAAAATAACAGAAATTGTTATGGATTTTTCTTGAAAAATCCATTTTTGCATAAGAGTTGAACAACAGTTTATGTTATAATAACAAAATTTGTTATTGGTCTGATATTGATTAAATGCCAAAACAACTTTGGAATATCATTTTTTGTTATGGAAGAATACCGCCAATTGTTATCGGGATGATCGGATTAGTTGTTAAAATAACAAAAAATAATAACAAAGATTTGTTCGAAGAATAACTAAAAGTGTTATTAGTATGTTATTACAATAACAATCCCGGGCAGAAAGTTACATCTTCCTGAAAACTTGTCATGTTCACAAAAACACAAACATGTCAAGTACCTGTTAACTTCCAGTTAAGAGTTAATCAAACATAAACGCGAACATAATTTACTCTACGCATATCAAAAAATTATCAACTTAAGTTCGTGTTGGAAACTTCAAATTATCATGCTATGGTGCGGAAAAATATCATCCATAAACATAAAATTATCCCGACCAGTTCATTTTTTTCCTGGAAAAATATGGGGCGAAAAATATCATACAAAAACATAAAAGTATCATAACAAGTTGTGATGTTTCCAGATATTTTTTTTCTGTAATAATTTTGTTGCTTTAGAAAGCGTAATACACAGTAAGAAGATATAAGTTTCATATAGACTGTTTTTCAATTGTATTTTAATAAAACAAATTAATTTAGTGATATAATGTGATTTTCTAGTAAAATTTATTTTTATTAAATAAGCCTAAAATTAAAAACTATAGCAAACAATCTGCTGGAAGACTAAACATAATGACAATCTAAATTTTTAAAAATATTTGTATACAGTCATCCCTCATATTAGGAACAGTTCACAGATCGGCCAATATTCAAAAAATCATAGAAAATCGATAACTGAACCTTCATTTGAAAGCTGTTTTTGCGATCTTTCGAATGCTGTATCGAACAACTGCAAATTTTATCGTTTTATATCAAGTTTTTGAAGAAAAACTTCGACCCTTGAAATCTACAAATTCGGAACACTTTTTTCTAACGATGCAAACAATCTTTTTTATCGCTCCAGAGGTACATATTTTTATAAAAATAATGACTTCACATTCTGAAACCAGTAAAACTCATGCTTAGTAATGTTTTATGAATGGTTTGCTATCTTTTTTTTTGTGAAAATATCAGTTAAATTCAAGTGTTCCACAATTGTGGGAGGCACAATAACATCCCACAATTATGGAACAGGCAATTTGGAAGCAGCGATTTGCTGCTCTGAATAAAATAGTCTCGAAATGCAGTTTTTTGTTTTAAAAGTACTACTTATATTAATGAAATAGCAAAAGAATGTCCAAATAAAGGTCCTAAAAATAGTAGGGTACACAGAAAAGATGCATTTGGCTTGCTTTTGACAAATTATCACAAAAGTGTTCCGAATTTGTGGGTGTTCCGAATATGTGGGATGACTGTATCATTTGCCGTATAATTCGAATTAATTCAAAGTTTAGTGTGAATAAGTAAGGCTGGTACAAATTTTATTTAAAGTTTTTGTCACTCCCCCTTCAAAGTAGGCCCGAAAAATCAGGGGACAATAAAAAATTGCATCCAAAACTTTTTGTAAAGCCAAGTCAAAGAAAAAGCTTCGAAAATATGTACAATTGAACTAAACAAATCAATAATGCACTTATTTATTTGCATTGGCCGCTGAAAATTTTCCTGAAATTCTAGCAAACCTATTTGAAAGTGTAGAAATTTGTAAATATTGTCAAGGCGGAAGCGTTACAACTGGGCTACGTGGCTCGGTCTTATACAAACATTTAAATTTATAAAATTCCCAAACAACAAAAAATAAACAAAAATATGGTCTTTAGAGGAAAGAAACTAAAAAATATATGCAATCCTTATCAATAAATAATTTATTTTAAGAATTTTATATCAATCTGTCAAAAGTCAATTATGTGTATTCAAAATCAGCATAAATAACAGAATGAAAAACTAAACTTTGCTAAACAAACATTGAAATGTTTGAAAGAATTTCTTAACTGAAGTGATAGGTTCACTTTGAAATAATAATTCTCGTACATACCTTGTTAATCCTCTTCAAATGCATCCAGAGAGCATATGATTGCAGCACAATCCATTTTTGCAGCTGATTGGTCAAACTAAACAAAATACTAGAAGCCGAATGTCCAGAAAATGCCCGTTAGTAGATCTGTAAGAGAAAATAAAACACAAAGCATCAATTCTCAAACAAAATTTATGGAATAATTAAAAATTCTATAGTAAACAAAGAAAAAGAAAACAATCAATACTTATCTGAGTTTAAAAAATCGTCGGAAAATATTCGTCGGGTTTCAGGTGGACTCATCCTCCTCCGTGAAACTGCTTTCGAGCCACTCAATTGAATCACCTCCTCCGGAATCACAAGAGAAAGGTTCATCCTTCTATCGCTGACACTCCAAAACGATAGAAACAATGTCACAGTTTCACGTCCAGTCCCCAATCACCACCATGAACGCAGAAACGTAAACAATCACACGCACACTCGCGAAAACACACGGATCAAATACGGTTTCCCCACAAATCGCGATTCTGATGACGCGACGACAAAAACCAAAACAAATCGACACTGCTGTTTTCCTCCACCGAAAACTGTCAAATTCGCCAAAATCATTCCGGCGTTGATCCACGTCTTAAAAGCACCGGCAGGAGGAGGAGGAGGAGGAACGATGACCTGCCGCATGTAAGCAGGAGGATTTCGCTAACATAACTTCTCCACAGAGCCACAGAAACATCAACTTTCACATAAATTACAACATTTCGCAACTCTCACATAAAACGACACCAACGAACGCACATTCCCACGGCCAAAATACGTACTTACAACCCGCGGCGATTCGCGGGCTGTTGTTAATCAGTGAAAAACTAATGCACCAAAAACGTAAACAAACCCTTGTCCCTTGTCCTGGCGAATCCGCCAAAATCCTTTCCTCGTTAATCCACAGCAGCCCCCCGCCACAAAAACACAAACAATCACTTAACCACAACATATCACGGCTCCCAAATGCCACGGAACGAACGAACACACACTCCCTCGGCCACAGAACGTACTCACAACCCGCGGCGATTCGCGGATTACAATTTATCCGCGGAAAACTACTGCGCGAAAACGTACACAAACCAACCCGCCACGAACGCAAAAGCTGTCTGTCTGCCGATTGCCGATTCCTGTCACGACATGTCGCGCGCGTTGCGTGCGAGCAGTGAACGAAAGAAGAGAAAAAAGAGAGAGTGAGCGAACGCGTGGGCTCATTTTTGCGCTTTGCGATGAAATTTTATATGCGGTAAAATACTTTTTAATGTGACTAGTTTAACTAGTGCATTTAAAGTAAATTAAAGTGAAAAAAAAAATCAATAAAAATGTCCATTAACAAAACTATCATTTTAGCTAAATCCCGCTTGAAAAAAAATAACTTTATAAATCATCTCAAAATCCAGGGTTTTAAAAAATATTCTAAGTGTAGGAAAAGTGAAATTTTGTCAAGAAGTGAAAATTTTACTAAGTCCAACAAAAACAAGATAAAACTAGAAAATATCATCTCATGATAAAGAGGTCGAATTTTTTTCTAAGTCCCAAAATAATTTGGCTTTCGAAATTCTGCTAAGTCCAGCAAAAACAAGATAAAACAAAATAATATCATCTCATGATAAAGATTTCGAAATTTTTTCTAAGTCCTAAAATAATTTGGCTTTCGAAATTTTGCTAAGTCCAGTGAAAGCATGATAAAACAAAATAACATCATCTCATGATAAAGAGGTCAATTTTTATTCTAAGTCCCAAAATAATTCGGTTTTCGATTTTTTTCTAAGTCCGGTAATATCATGAGAAAATGAAAATTTAACAACTGATGATAAAAGGTCTACAAACATAGAAAGGAACATAGATTTTGGCGCGCATTTTAAGAGTTTTTGGAACAAATATCAAACATGCCATGATATCAAAAACAACTCATGTTATTTTTTTGTTCGTCCCATGATGCGACTTTCTGCCCGGGCCGGGATCCAATAACAAAAAAATCATAACGACGAATAACAAAGCTTGTTATAAATAACATGAAATGTTATTGGCCTAGTATTTTCAAATATCAAAAAATGTTATTCCCAAGTTATTTTCGTCTGCTCGGGATGTATATTACATACATTGTACCTTTGAGTTGCAGGTCAATACAAATTATATATCATGTTTTCAAAAATTTCCCAAAAAATCAGATGATTTTTTTTATCTAAAAATATAAATTTTCCTTTTTAAAACTAGGTAAACTGTTCAGGAAACAGTGCATAACCTTTTTTCATTTTTCTCTAATTTCAGGACGAGTAAAGAAAATTCGAAAATAGACGTGAAACTTAAAAAACATAATTTCCCAAGCAGACGGAAATAACTTGGGAATATCATTTTCTGATATTTGAAAATACTAGGCCAATTACATTTTATGTTATTTATAACAAGATTTGTTATTCGTCGTTATGATTTTTTTGTTATTGGATTGTTATTTTAATAACAGACTAATAACGTTTGTAGTTATTCTTCGAACAAATCTTTGTTATTATTTTTTGTTATGTTAACAACTAATCCGATCATTCCAATAACAGTTGGAGTTATTCTTCCATAACAAAAATTGTTATTCCAAAGTTGTTTTGGATTTCAACTAATATCAAACCAATAACAAATTTTGTTATGAGAACATAAACAGTTATTATACCCTTATGCAAAAATGGATTTTTCAAAAAGATTCCATAACAATTTCTGTTATTTTAACAGTATTTGTTATTGAAATGGCATGAATTCTATTATTACCGTCTGTCTGGGGTGGGGCAAATCCAGAGTTTGTTTCTGAAAAGGTCCTTTAAACATAGGAAAGCCTCACATTTTATACGCCCTTTTCTAAAAAAACTCAATGGATGTGCTATTGTAGACAGCACAATTCGATGCAAAAAAAAACTGGAAGCATTTAAACTTAAAAGTAACTGAATTTGTGACTTTTTAGAGGCATTCGCAAAAATGTTCTTGCAACATTCTAAACCTCAAAATTTAAACTATTCATATAGAACTTTGTTCTCAACTATAATGCGTTTTTAAAATGACTTCAATTGGATTTTAAAATTTCCAAATCATCTCTAAAATATTTAATCATATTAAAACATAATAATTGAAAATAGTCAAAAGGAGTGTAATTTTTAAGTTTAAAACTACAAATCTTGCTCTCATAAAGTATTCTGTGAGCCCAATCCTTAATCGCACTCAGTTTCAACCACTTACAAACATTCAATCGCTGTCAGCATCCGCCTGGAGCGAGAGATTTTCTCCAATGAATCTTCATTATTTCCACCCACCCTAATTAAACCATTCATTGGGCACCGATTGTTCCTTCACTTCAATTCAATCCCACCACTCGAAGGTTGTACAATTGCAGCGAACAACCCTCGTCTTCCAAGCACACCCACACACTGTTTGTGGTCCGAGCGTCGCTGCCTGAATCCAAATGCCATCCATTGAAGAAATCCTCCGTCCAGGTGGGTGGAAAATCCATCGAGAGCCACCCTTGAGGCGTGCACACACACACACACCCACACCCGTAAAGAGCTGTCAGCTTTCACTCGCGAGTGGTTCTGTGTGAGTCTGTTTGTGTGTGAGTGGAAATGTGAAGACAAACGTGTGAAAATTAATTAAATTACAACCAACGCGAGGCGCGGTGCTGCTGCTGCCAGAAGCAAACTCTACAAAGTAATGTGAAAATCACAGTTAATAGGTGGGGTTTTCCCTTGGCGAGTGGGTTGGTGGTGGTGGGGGTGGGAAAACGAAGAAGTTGCGGAGCGGGAAATGGGGATGACCATCGAAAAAGTCCATTTGTTGTGTTTTGCTTTACAATTTTATTTTATTTTTTTTTGCCGCGTTTACTCTTTGTCCATTGTGTGTGCACTACACTAACGAGCTCTAGTGCTTTGTTTGTTTACACTCAGTGAAAAAAATGATGATTTGGGATGAAATCAATTTTTTGTTTTAATTTTGTTTTTGGTTTGTAAAATATATTAAAACTAGAAGGGGGTTTTCGTGAGAATGTGACGTCATGCTAGATTATTTCTTGAAGACCTTGACCTTGACCTTGAATCACCAGATTTAACAAAAACTATTGATCGTGAATAATAAAAAATACAACTTTTAAAAATCACATTTTTTTCGATTTAACTCCAAATTTCAAAAAGAGAGGCGGGGGATGGAGCCAGCGTGACCAAGTGTGACAAAGGGGGAAGAGGAAGTTAATTTTTGCCTATTTTAACGTGACACATGGGAACAGCATCTAACTCCACCTTGCCTTTAATGTTGCCATATGAACACTTTGACCTTAAATTTCAGCTCATAAAAGCGTTTTCAACTGAAATCGAGTGGTAATAGCTCAATTGGAAGTGGCAACTATGTTTCTATCAACAGTTTCACAAAGTTGTTGAAATAGTATGCATAGAAATCATATTCCATTTCTAGATTGTTTTTTAACAGTTCCTGAATATGAAACACAATAGCTTATAGAACCTTTTTTAAAGAAAACCTCCTGATTTTCTCTTTCGTCGTTTAAATAAAATGAATTTAAAAACAGTGTGATATAACCCTAGTAACATTTTTATACTTACAGGTTTAATGATAGTTCCGAAAACTCTCTTATAACCTTTTGTTGGACTGATTTATGCATAAATTTCTTTTTTCATAGACATGTTATCACTTATATGACATTCAAGTCTATGAAAATTGTTAAAGTCTTACTGTACAAATTGTCTATTTATCACAACAGGTATCGCGAAGTTCAACTTTCTTTTATTTCAATCAATGCGTTTTGAAGAATTGCCCCAAATTTTGGTGAACAAAACTTGTAGGGAAGGTCTAATTAGAGGCAAAAGTTTCAGAGCTTGTATATCCTTCTTTTAAGAAAATAATGGACGAATTGATACCTTTAATAAGTCCCACGTCACTCTAATTGACGAAGTTGTAGAATGCTTTTAAAAAGTAAATTCTCATTTTCTACATGTACCGTCAACTGGGGTGAATTGGGATAGTATGTCTCTCCTAAAAAAATACAAAAATCTTTTACTACAACTGTTTTTTTTTTTTGAAAAGTGGAGCAGTTCTCAACGGAATCGGTCTTTTTCCTTTAATTTTATTTTTTGTATTTTTTAATCCGGCTGAAATTTTTTTGGTGCCTTCGGTATGCCTAAAGAAGCCATTTTGCATCATTAGTTTGTCCATATAATTTTCCATACAAATTTGGCAACTGTCCATACAAAAATGATATGTGAAAATTCAAAAATCTGTATCTTTTGAAGGAATTTTTTGATCGATTTGGTGACTTCGGCAAAGTTGTAGGTATGGATATGGACTACACTGAAAAAAATGATATACGGTAAAAAAATGTTGATGATTTATTATTTAACTTTTTGTCACAAAACCTTGATTTGCAAAAAAACACTATTTTTTATTTTTTTTTATTTTTTGATATGTTTTAGAGGACATCAAATGCCAACTTATCAGAAATTTCCAGAATGGGCAAAACATCTTTGACCGAGTTATGATTTTTTTAATCAATACATTTTTTTTCAAAAAATCGAAATATTGGTCGCAAAAATTTTTCAATTAGATTTTTTGATGTAAAATTAAATTTGCAATCAAAAAGTACTTTAGTGACATTTTGATAAAAGGCACCGTTTTCAAGTTATAGACATTTTTATCTAACTTTTTTTTAAATAGCCGCAGTTATTGATTTTTTTTAAATAGTGTCCATGTTTTGAAAATAATATTTTTGAAAAGTTGAGAAAATTCTCTATATTTTGCCTTTTCGGCAATGTTGATACGACGCTTAGTTGCTGAGATATTGCCATGCAAAGGTTTAAAAACAAGAAAATTGATGTTTTCTAAATCTCATCCAAACAACCCATCAATTTCTAATGTCGATATCTCAGCAACTAATGGTCCGATTTACAATGTTAAAATATTAAACAATCGTGAAATTTTCCGATCTTTTCGAAAAAATACTTTCAAAAAATTAAAATCAAGACTAACATTTTAAAAAAGACCAATAATTCAATATTACACCCTTTTGATATGTTAGTCTTGATTTTAAATTTTTGAAAATATTTTTTTCGAAAAGATCGGAAAATTGGGACTTTAAAAATAAAAATGTTGAAAAAATAGGTTTTTTGATGGTTTTTGGCAATTTCTATTTGACAGACTTGGTTTTTCTGTCTCGTAAATATTTTTACCGGAAAGCTCGTCCAATTTTCCATAAGTTTGTCTTTGACAGCATTTCAATTAAATGTACTTACAGATATAAGTTTAATTACATTGCTCATAACTGTAAATAGAACATTTTTTTCAGTGTGGTAGAAATTTGGATAGTAAATAAGCTTACGTAAATAATAAGGCAAGTCAAATTGAAAAACTGTCAATGGTAAATTTATGGGAAATGGGACGAGCTTTCCGGTAAAAATATTTACGAGACAGAAAAACCAAGTCTGTCAAATAAAAATTGCCAAAAACCACCAATACCCTATTTTTTCAACATTTTTATTTTTTAAACCAAGGATTGGACTCAGGACAATGGTCAATATGAAGACTTTTATGTAAAATTGTCTGGGGAATCGATTCCGAAAAATTTTGACGTTTAGACCACTTTTCAAAAAACAGTTGTATTAAATGATTTGTGTATTTTTGTAGGAGAGACATACCATCCTGCATTTTTCGTGAGTCTTTTTGTAACATTTTAGGCTTTTTCCTCAAAAATTTTGAGCGAAAAAAAAAATCGTGACATCACCATCAAATTTAACTTTTAAACTTAAAAACTGAAAAATCTCATAGAAGTGGCGTGTATTTTTGTTTCAGTGTGTTTTTTTCAGAAAGCCCGTCCAATTTCCTACAAGTTTGTCTTTGACCACTTTTTGATACGTTGCAACGGCTTCGAGGTACAGTAATTTTTAAATTGCAAAGTACAAAAATATTTAAATACCTTTCGCCCTTCTCAAATGTTAATTTCGAGTAATATAGGCTCCATATACACAAAAATGGCTTATATAGGCCTAGGATAACATGTCTCGAAATCGGAGAGGGTCAGGTACAAAAGTACCAGAAAATTTTTATCATAATTTCACCAAACTACTTTTTGATTGTGAATTCGATTTTACATCAAAAATGAAATTTAAAAATGTTTGCGACCAATATTTAAATTTTTTGAAAAAAATAGTATTGATTAAAATATTCATAACTCGATAAAAGATTTTTTGCCCGTTCTGAAAATTTTTGAAAGTTTGCATTTGATGTCTCCTAAACCATATCAGAAAACAAAAAAATAAAAATGGTGTTTGTTTTTGTAATTCAAGTTTAAGTGATAAAAAGTGATACAAAAAATCTACAAATAAAAATTTATCACGCGTTATTTTTTTTTTTCAGTGTAGTCCTTATCCATACCTAGAACTTTGCCGAAGACTACAAATCGATTCAAAAATTCTTTCGAAAGATAAAGATTTTTAAATTTTAATTTATAATTTTTGTATGGGCAGCTGCCAAATTTGTATGAAAAATTATATGGACAAACTAATGATGAAAAATGGCTTCTTAGGGCATACCGAAGGCCCGGCCTAACCTTTAGGTTAGGTCATTAGATCAGTCCAGGTCGACTCCCTGGGTCCTGTCACGGTAAAGGCTCACAATCCAAAGGTCGCCAGTTCGAATCCCGGGGTGGATGGTAGATTAGGTATTAAAAGAGTTTTGGATTGCCTCACCGTTTCAAGCCTTCGGGCACCCAGTCTCGAGTAGGAATCTCGCAATAGAGAACGCCAAAGCGGTAGAGGGAAAATTTTGTATTTTTCCGTTCCACTGACTGTACCCAACTATTCTAACCCTCTTCGATTCTTCACAACTGCATCGCGAAACGCCATTTCGCCGGCAAAAATCAATAGAGAAAGAGAGCGTCCACTTCTCCCAAGCAATCCAAAGCCACCACCGTTAAAACCACTAGTTGACTTGAACCGTCAACCTCTCGTCACTTGGGTTTAATACTCGGTTGGCATGACCCACCGCCGTTTCCGAACGCTCATCGGAATCAAAAGTTTTCAGTTCCACTTTTCCGACGGTTTCGCTACTAAAATTTCTCAGGCTGCCATTATTTGTCACCGCACCGCAGTTCTTATCGCTCGAAGTGCAGCTCAGTCGTCGTCACTTGGTGGGTTTCCGGAAGTACTTTTCCACCACGGTGGACACTTCAACTGTTGGCCACAAAATTTTCCACCCACCACAGCACCACCCCCCGCCCAAAACCAAGGAAATGTGCAACCCCTCAAAGTACCATGCGTTTTCTTTTTTGTTTCCAGTGTGGTAACCTCGAAAGCACGCGCGCCTCGACTATTTTGGGGCGAATAAATCAAAAAGGATAAAAGCTTGTCCGACCGTATCAAGCAGTTATATCAAACTGAAGCTCCTGCTGGCTGGTCCTGCTGTGAGCCGATCGTCGTCGTCGTCGTCGTCGTCGCCGTGGAAGAGTTTCCAGAGAAGGAAGCCTTGGGAGGAAGCGGAAGAGGTGGGTTGCGTCCCAGGAAGACACACACCAGCCGGCAAAAGCATCGGAGGCAACGTTTTCACAATTTTGCACACTGCTGTTTTTAGGAAGGGAGGATTTACCCAGCCAGCAAGCGCAACCACCACGTTGAACGTTGGAGAGACAACGGATATGGGGCATTTTGTTTTTTTTTTATTTTTTTTTTTTAGTGAGAGGCAGCGCAGGAATTTAGAATTTATTGGAAAAATAGTGCTACAAATGAAGTCACCAAGAAATTAACAGATCGATGAATCTGTGCTATGATGTGTTAACGAGATTGGAATCCCAGCAAGCTAAGCATAAGAAAGCAAAGAAGCACAAAGTATTGAAATACGTGTGTAAAAATTGAAACCAAAATACGTTGAAAAGAGCTAGGGTGTGCACCGTCCGCCTAAATAGCGCAACTTTCAAAATCATGATGACAGTAGCAGAACGTTGGACGAACGACATCAGACTGATGTCTGACTGTTCTTCACCAGGAAGTTGCAATTTTATGTGCGAAAGAATGTAAACAAAACGAAATTGGGATTAACATGTGTAAAAGGACTATTTTAGATAGACGCTTTTGTTGACGTTAATGTATTTTTGCATAATTTTTTGACAACAGTTACTGAAAGATCTCAAATCTAGATTAAATTTTCAAAAGGTCCTATCTGCATGGGAAACCCATGACTCATAAGTTGTTTTGACAATTTACTGTAGAAATATGTAATTTTGTGCAATTCATTGTGTTGTGTACAAAACTGAATTTAAAAAAAAATGGGTGATATTTTTCAGAATGAAGCTATTTTTTTCAGAAAAGTCCTAAGCAATACTTACAACTTTGCCACCGAATCGATCAGATGATTCGTTCTTGAGATACCGATTTTTGAAAATGTAATTCCCTTTTTGCATAAATAACTGCCAACATTGTTTGAAAACTTGTAAGGGTTAACTAACGATGCAAAATGACTTTTTGGTTATAGAAAAAGTAGGTAAAAACAGAGCAGATCTCTACGGAATCGGTCTTTTTTCTTAAATTTTAATTTTTGTAATTTTTAATCCGGCTGAAACTTTTTTGGTGCCTTTGGTATGCCCAAAGAAGCTGTTTTGCACGATTAGTTCGTTCATATTATTCTCCATACAAATTTGGCAGCTGTAAATACAAAAATAATATGTAAAAATTTAAAAAAATCTGTATCTTTTGAAGGAACTTTTTGATCGATTTGGTGTCTTCGGAAAAGTTGTAGGCATGAATATGGACTACACTAGAAAAAATGATACATGGTAAAAAAAATTCATGATTTTTGAGTTCACTATTTGTCACTATAACTTGTTTTGCAAAAAAAAAACACTATTTTTCTTTGATTTAGAGGACATCAAATGACAACATAAAATTATTTTTTTTCAAAATGTCGAATTAGGGGAAATTCTCGTATCTTTGGCAGGTTAAGCTCTCGCTCCTAACTCCATCCAATTTGCTGATTTTCACTATTTAAACAACTAATTTTGCAAAACTTTTGATAGAAACATGCTTGCTCACTTCTTATTCAGCTATTTATCACTCGATTTCAGTTGAAAACGCTTTTATTTAGCTTTAATTGCATGTCAAAGTTCTGACCTGCCAACATTAGAAGCACGCTGGAATTAGATGCTGTTCCCCTAATTGGTCTCAAAAAAATTTCAACTTCACCGATGTAAAATCAAATTTGCAATCAAAAAGTCCTTTAGTGAAATTTTGATAAAGGGCACCGTTTTCAAGTTAAGACCATTTTAAGGTATTTTTTTTTTCAAAATAGCCGCAGTTTTTCATTTTTTTAAATAAGTGCACATGTTTGCCTACTTTTGAAAAAAAAAAATGGATAAGCTGAGAAAATTCTTTTTATTTAGCTTTTTGAACTTTGTTGTTACGACCCTTGGTTGCTGAGATATTGCCATGCAAAGCTTTAAAAACATGAAAATTGATGTTTTCCAAGTCTCACCCAAACAACCCACCATTTTCTAACGCCGATATGTCAGCAACTAATGGTCCGATTTACAATGTTAAAATTTGAAACATTCGTGAAATTTTCCGATCCTTCAAAAAAATATTTTTAAAATTTTTAAATGAAGACTAACATTTTAAAAGGGCCAAACATTCAATATTACGCCCTTTTAAAATGTTAGTCTGATTTAAATATTTTTTTTCGAAAAGATCAGAAAATTTCATGAATGTTTCATATTTTAACATTGTTAATTGGACCATTAGTTGCTGAGGTATCGATATTAGAGAATGGTGGATTGTTTGGGTGAGACTTGGAAAACATCAATTTTCATGTTTTTAATGCTTTGTATGACAATATCTCAGCAACCAAGGGTCGTATCAATAAAAATCAATAAAACAAAATATAGTGAATTTTCTCAGCTTCTCCAAATTATTTTTTTCAAAGGTGGGCAAACATAGGCACTAATTTTTAAAAATGAAAAACTGCGACTATTTTCAAAAAAGTTACCTAAAAATGGTTGTAACTTGAAAACGGTGCACTTTATCAAAAATTCACTAAAGTACTTTTTGATTGCAAATTTGATTTTACATCGAAAAATGAAGTTGAAAAATTTTTGCGACCAATATTTCGACTTTTTGAAAAAATCAGAATTGATTAAAAAATTCATAACTCGGTCAATGATTTTTTGCCCATTCTGGAAATTTCTGAAAAGTTGGCAGTTGGCAGAAAATGAAAAAAATTATAAATAGTGTTTTTTGCAAATCAAGTTTTAACATTGTTCAAAATTTAGCCGCCAGGTGGCGCAGCTCTCACCCAAAATTGTCCAAAAGTGAGATTCCTGTAGGAAATTCAAATCCCTACAACTTTGTTGAAGGGTGCAAAACGCTTCGAGTTTATCCTGATTTTTAATGATTAATTTTACTAAAAAGTATTTTCTTATATACTTTCTCTATACGAGCAATTCCAGCCCAAAACAGGATTTTTTTAGGTACTTTTTTCTCGACCCTCTCCGATTTCAATGAAACTTTGTAGACATGTTATTCTAGGCATATATAAGCCATTTTTGTGTATATGAAGCCATTTTCACTGGATAATGACATTTGAAAAGGGCGTAGGGTAGAGTAGTCATCAATGAGACACGGGGAACAATGATAAAATGGCTCTCACAAGTCTTAGTTTTAACCAATCAGGCTCATATTTGGGGGAAAGGTGTGTCTACTGGATACACGTCTGCCATTATAGTGGCTTTGGTTATGGAAGCTTCCTTTAAATAAATTTAAATTTAAATACTTTTTAGTATAACTTTTGTTAGTTAAAGTTTCATGATGGCAAAATTGCTCTAAAATGTTCAAGGCAAGTTACCTGCAATGGAACAATACAAAAACATGATGTTTTACTAGAAAAATCTTGATTTTCGTAGTGTGTCTCATTGTTCCCCAGCTGTCTTATTGTTCCTGCCAAGTGCGTCTACAATGAGACAGTTGAATAACTCTGGCTGTAGATGTCGGATCGATCTCATATTTTAGTCAATATTAGAACACATTAAAAGAAAGAAAATGCAACAAAAAGCTCTTAAAACATGCTGATGAAAAAATTAGAAAAATCTTTGAAAGTTGAAAACCAAAAGTGTCTCATTGATGACTACCCTACCCTAAGTGTTTTAAGTATTTTTGAATTTTGTAATTTAAATATTGATGTATCTCGAAGCCGTTGCATCGTATGAAAAAGTGATCAAAGACAAACTTGTAGGAAATTTGACGGGCTTCCCGAAAAAAAATTGAGATAATTTCTAATTGATTTCCTACGTGACATTTTAGATTGGCAACCAGAGGCTAAAATGTGAGTTACAGAATAAAATCTATATTAATGTTTGGCCCTTTTGAAATGTAAGTCATAATTAAAAAAATGGAAAATAGTGTTTTCGAAAAGATCGGAAAATTTTACTATTGTTTTATATTTCAACACTGATAAACGGACCATTACTTGCTGAGATATCGAAATAAGAAAATTGTGGATTGTTTTGGTGAGATTTCAACATGATTTTCCTGTTTTTTTTAATCTTTGTATAGAAATTTCTCAGCAACTAAGGGTCGTATCACCAAAGCTCAATAAGAAAAATATAGAGAATTTTTTCAGCTTTTTAAAAATATTTATACATAACTGTGACTATTTTCAAAAAACTTACCAAAAATTGGCTATAACCTGAAATTGGTGCACTTTATCAAATTTACACTGAAGTACTTTTTGATAGCCAATTTGATTTTACATAAAAAAATGAAGTTGAAACATTTTTGCGACCAATATTTTAATTTTTTGAAAAAAATCAGTATTGATTCACAAATTCATTACTCGGTCAAAGATTTTTTGCACATTGTGAAAAAAAGTTGGCACATGATGTCCCCTAACACATATAAAATAAACTAAAAATAGGGTTTTTTTGCCTATCAAGTTTACGTGACAAATAGTGAAATTAAAAATCACCAAAATTATTTTTACCGTGTATAATTCGTTTCAGAAAAATCCCTATTTATACCTAAAATTTTGCCGAAGACACCAAATCTATTAAAAAATCCTTCAAAAAAATATTGAATCAAAGAATATTGAAATCCATTCTTCAAATTGTCATAAAATATTCCAAAAGTTTCACATTTCCGATCCAGCGCACCCGCCCAACTCGAAACTATATCGGTTTGGAAGAATGTATCCTCGTCGTTCTCTGCACTGTCCAATCGTATGACGACTACGATGATGACGGCGTTAGTAGTCGGCATCTGGTGGATGCTGGCTGCTGGAATGCCACATAAAGGGTCACACCACACACACACACACACACACACTAGTTGGCCATCCCAGCACAGGACACGACACAATATAACACCACTCATAAGCCACAGGATGCGGCTTCAACGCCCGGAAGACGTCCTCGTTGGCCTCTCTCTTCAAGTTAGCCATAAATCAATCGGGCGCGGAACAGGAGGAAAAAATCTATCTAGGCTAATCGATTTAGCTGTCAATTATTTTTGTAACGAGCTGTGCGAGACTCTGGAAGCACTCAAGTTTACTGCATTATTCTGACTTAATCGAGTGTTGAAAGGATTTCCTGTAATAGAATCAAATGCTTGCAAAACTATTTGAGCAAAATTAAAATCAAAGTCACAAGTTTTCGACTCACCCCGAGATTAACTCAAAGCATGTGCTCAAACAGAGGTGTAAATGAGATGCATTATGCCAACCATAACTCAATCTCAGTTTCCTCCCAATTTGCATCGCAAAAAAAAGTTTTCCCCCTGTAATGAAGATAAACTGCACGAAACAACCATTTCACCGCACGTACTGCATCCTTCCAAAAGTCGTTGCTGGTGTCATCGCAGAGGATCATTTTTGATAGGGTGATTAAGTTTTATTTTAAATCAAAAATTTTCTCTTTTAAATATTGTTTTAATTTATCAAAACTAGGAAACGAAAACTAAATTTTCAATTTTCTTAAAAACTTATGATGAAGATTTTTTTTTAAATTTAAAAATTAAAACCGTTTTTTAACATTCCACTCCATTCCATAACAACAATACAAATTAAAAAAAATACTATGAAATCAATTTCTATGTAGAGAATAACCATGTAACCAAACCTGCGTCAATTTTCCTCCAAATGATTTTTATTTTAAATTATTTTTACCATAATTTTACTGAAACCTCTTCTTCTGCTTGCTTTTTGCAACATTGTTTAATAAAATTGTTAACGTAACCCTATAAAAACGCTACTTCTCTTAGTTAAGACTCAAAGCCTCGAAACCATCATGAGTAACCAAGATGAATTTCTACTCAACATCACATCATGTACTGTTCGGCAAGCAATTCCAAAGAGTGCACAAAGAACGAAGGACTAAACCCTGATGGGCTCTTCCTCTCGCGGCTCACCGCCAGCAAAACTATTTTCAATTTCCCCTTTTCTGCAAAATGCAGTCACCGATCTCGGAGGAGATTTTTCGACTTTTCTCCATCATCCAACGGCGCTGGTGACAGCGGGGTGTCGCTGAACAAGGAAAACTCTCACTTCAAAGTGAGAGGCTGCTGAGCAGACTAACGAGTGCATTTGTGGGGGGTGAGGGTGGATTCTGAAAGCTGAAGATTGTTTTTGGATATTACATTCAGTCTGAAAAATGGTTATGAAAGTTTGAAGAAAATTTCCTTTAAAATTAAATATACATTTTCTCGAATAAACTACTAAGTGAATAAAATTTGGCATTATTTACGCAACTGAGATTACGGGTAGAGCTGCAGCATTGATCTCAACTAGATGCGGTGTCACGTTACTAGCAATTAGGCGAAAAGTTTTTAATTGAAGGCCAAAATGTGCTCCCTCGTAGTGTGTGCGCCTGGACTAATTGCTGCATCTTGAATTTGGATCGGTAATTTTAAATAATGTGATTTTGAAACTAGATTGCAAGCAAAATCATGAGTTGAACTTTCTTAATTTGGACACTAATCAAAATATGAATTCTAAATTTTGCTAACTTAGGTAAATAGTGAATTACTAATTTTCTCCATCACATCCTTTCCTCATCGCAAATCATTTTTATCCTCAAACAATCAAAAAAGGTGTCTGCCAAACTTGACCCTTTCTAAAAATATCCCCCTCCTCAGTTATCCCAAATAATGTGGTCGATCATCCCTTTTTTTACTGACCCCACTCACACACTGCTTTCTCTGTCCCCCCTCCTCCAGCTATTTTATGTCAATACCCAGGATCATTCCGTAAGCAAATACGTCATTATTCAAAAACTCATTCCATCATCTTTGGTGGCTTTCTTCTTCTCCACCTTACATCCACCAACCCATACTGACAGCCCGCCGTCATCAATTGCGTCATCATTGTGTTACTGCCGTGATTGTGTTCAAAATCTGAGCGCAGAGAATGCAAAACTCATTTTGGCTCGGGGCGAAAGCTTTGAGAAGGGTAGGGGTACCTAGTTTTGACATGTTTTTGGGAGATTTATATTTTTTTTGTTTTTTTAAAGATATTTCAATAATTCTATTATTTTTTGTGAATTTTCACAATTTCGTGGACAACGTAAAATTCGTGAAATTTAGAATTTCCGGGAAATCTCGTGAAATTTAACAATTTTTTAAAATAATTGCTTAAAAATAAAATACATGTTACAGAGAAACCACTTTTTATGCGATGGTGTTACGCTTTTTGATTCGAAGATTTTTCTCAAACCATACAATAGTTCTGCAAACTTCAAAGAGCGTTCTAAAGATCTGAACAAAACCTACATATTGCTTTTAAAACATTGCAAAAATGTTGCGTTGTTCCAGAGAAATCGACATGTTATAAAAACGTAACGCGCCGCTTAAATAAAAATCAGTTTATTTGATTGATGAAAAAAATAATCGAAATCATCAAATAATCACAAAATGCAAAGGATAGGATGACGCAGTTATTCTTCTCTCAAACATATTCTATTTCTATCAATGTTGGCCTTTTAATGTTTATTCGCTATGTATATTGCGTAATCAAATAGTTTTTCAATAAGTCCTTTTTTTAAATTGACTTAACAAGTATATTGTTAGTAGTTTTTAAAAGATTGCTCAGAATTTTGTAAAAAGTATGTAGTTATTTATTATGATCGAATAATAGCACACAATTAATGTAACATTCAGTACACACTAAAAACTTATTAATTTTACACCTAACGCAATTTGATTTCAACGTAATCTAAACTCATGTAATCAAATATTTGATGTAAAATTAAGATACTTTCCACGTAATTTGCTAGAATCACCACGAAATAGCCAAGCTTGGTTTTACGTTATAGCAAACGTAACATTCAATTATTGCTGATTGCATTTTATATATCTTTTGATGCACATCCTTGGAGCGTGTTTTTCGATGTAATTTTGTGTTAACTTAACACAAATTCGCGTTGATACGTTTGACAGTGTAGGCGCTCTTCTAAAACGTCAGCCATGTTTACAAACGCGTTGCGGAGAAAAATTGCCGTCACTTTTCTTCCAAGAAATTGCTTTAAATTTTGTTTTAAAGACCAGCAAATCTACTTCAGCAATTATGATGCAGGTGAGTAAGATAACTTTTATTTTAGAATGAAGCAGTCACAAATTCATATTTAAAATTTTCTAAATTGGGTGACTAAAATCAACTTCTTGATTTGTTTCCAGGAACACCTGCCGTTGAACCGTTTTATTATCATCCGGATCTGGAGGAGGAGCGACGTCATCAAATCTTGGTCTGGGTTGCGATGCTGGAAAAGTTCTCTTGGCAAGCCGATGTTCCGTAATTTGTTCCGCTTTAGCAACTGCCTGAAATTGCTTCCGAAAAGTGAGTGTGAATCAAAACGTTCGATCTGCGAAACAAAGTTCCTCCAACACGACCGGCTGCAGGCTTCCTCCAGCGGGACGGCCAAAGCCCTGTAACTCTTTAAAGAAATGACCTCGACGTCGTCGTGCTATCTTGTCGCACCCGCCATTTTGACGTTCCGAGAAAAACGCGTTTTAATGTTTGACCTTGAATATTCAAAAACGAGAGCACGCAATGTAAACAATAACAAACACGTTTTGTTTGGCTCACCATTCTGTGCATTGTCCCAAAGTTTGGTTGAAGTTGGTTGCTGGAGTCCCGAGTTATAATTACAAATGTTTACGGTAGTCTAGCTTGTACGTGCGACAAACGCATCCTGACTTTCCTGGCCTGAAATCTCTTTGGCCTTTTGTCGCACTTACATCAATTTTCATGGAGTGACAAGATAGCACGACAAGATTGAAACTACTATCATATGTAAAGTGACAAAAATGCACGGAGTTTTTTCGGTTTTTATTGAATATCTCAGGATTGAAATCGAATTTTGGGGATCTGTGAAGGTCAAAAGGTGAGGCATTGTGAGGTGCACAAAATGGCGTTCTTAACCCAATTTGGCCCAAAATGCACGTACGACAAGTTAGCACGATGGCGACGACCTGCTGGAAGACGTCTAATACTTCGGACGTGGAATGTTAGAAACTGGAGATTACTGAATTGAGTGAACGAAAACAGTGTTTTTTTTTGTGAAAATGGAAAATTCAAGTGTAATATGATGAAAATTCAAAAAGTGTGTCATCAAACTTTTTACAACGAAATAAATAAGTTTGGTTTCACGATAATTTGTTGTTTTTTTTTTCGTTCCAACAAGAAAAATATAATTCCAATAAGATGCCCATGCCAGCAAAACGACGTTTAATGTAATTTTACACGACCTTAACGGGTCTGATTTGAGTCGTGTAATTTTCAAATCTGACAGAATTTTATGTTTTATTTGACGCTCCAGTTATGTGCATCAAATAAACAGAATATTACATGATTTTTTCGAAGTGTGTAGAATCACAAGTGCGTGATACAGTCGACATTTTCTGAGTCGATATCAAAAGGACCATAATTGCAGGAAGCAATTCCATTGAAGTACAGAAAAATTTTGAGCCAGAGATTGTACAATTACAAAACAATAAAGAAGCTTAAAAATTGGCCTCATAATAACATTTTTGATCATGAAAAAGCAGTCAGGTTTTTTCTAAATACCGTGAAATTTTCATGAAATTAGATTTTGTTACAGATTATATTTTTACTTTTTGATTTTAAATGAAACTTTTAAAGAGGGAGATGAATCTTTTAAGAATATTTTTATTGGGCTGAAACGTTGAGAAATATCAAGTCATAACAATAATTTCTCTCGACAAAGCCGAATGATGAAATTTATTTCATTCAGATTAAACAATACATTTCTTATCTTGATTTTTTTTTCATTTCATTTATTGGATTGTTTTGTCAAAAAACATTAGTGCAGTAATTTACCTAAGCTGAGATATGGGGTACCTTTCAACAGCTGAGTAATTCAAACGGTGTTCCCGAGCAGACAAAAATAACTTAGGAATATTTTTTTTTAATACTAGGCCAATGTCATTTTATGTTATTAATAACAAGATTTGTTATTCGTCGATATGATTTTTTTGTTATTGGATTGTTATTATAATAACAGCCTCATAACACTTTTAGTTACTCTTCGAAAAAAACTTTTTTATTAATTTTTGTTATTTTAACAACTAATCCGATAATAGCAGACCAATAACAAATTTTGTTATTATAACATTAACTGTTATGAAACTCTTATGCAAAAATAGGTTTTTCAAGAAGATTGCATGAGTTTTGTTATTACCGTCTGCCCGGGTTAGAGTTTACTGATACACGGGAGAACAAATTGTGCAGGGGAAGGAAAAAAAGTTAAAAAATAACCTTCGAGTTATTCTGGTTTGAAACTGATTATAAAATGCAAAATAAAATTGGTACAATTTTTTTTAGGTTGATTGATAAATAATCAAATAAGGCATAAAATCTTGAGTTACGTTTTTTTTTTCAAAGGTCCTTTAAACATATGAAACATATGTGTTTCAGACACACATCAGCTTATAAGACCGTTAAAAAAACTGTAGAAATGTACTTCCTGATATTTAAAACTAGATTCATTAGGTCGGTCGAACAATTTTTATGTTCCGTAAAATTGCGTGTTTTAAAATTATGATTCCCTTAAAAACTGTATTTTTTTAGCATTCGCTAACTCTTAATCTACTTTCTTCCATGTGTAACTTGAACTTTTGGTACATTTTGGCACAAATGTATAAAAAAAGAATATTGAAAACTTCATATGAATTCAGTAAAATGTATATTTCAAGAAACATATTCTTTGTGAAACATCGAATTACTTTCTTATTGAAACAGTATAACTTAAAAAAACTTATCAAAGCTTTTAAATTTATGTGCGCCTTTAGAAACAAGGAAATTTTACTCAAGAGAGGTAAAAAATCCTTGAAAAAGTATTGAAAATTTCTTTGTAAGACATGCTTATCAGATTTAGGTAGAGCTTATTAAAGTGAAAATAAATCCGAGAGATGTTTAAAAAAACTTATGAGGCTTGAACCAATAATATGATGAATAAAATGAATGCTGGATAAAACACTCAATTCAATCTTTTATGAATAAACATATATTTTTTGCTATTGTGATTTTTTTTATATATTTTTCTAAGGACTCTTGTTACAATAAACTGCAACTTTATTCAATAAATAACAAATCGAAAACATTTTTTATCCAAATAATTTCTTTAAAATATCCATCCTACAAAGTATTAATTTGGTTTAAGAGCGAGTCCACGAGCAAAGCATACCCATCTCGCATCGACCTTACCAATCTGACTGAAATTTTCAAGGGTTGTTTGCACATATAAAACTAGCATCTGGCCAAATTATGAGCACTCTAGGTCAACGGGAAGTGGGGCAAATCGGAACATAAAGTTTGAAGGTTCAAAAACGTCAAAAATCATAAAAGGCTATAACATAGGAAAAATTTAATTTAATTTCAAAATTCAAAATGCATTGAAAGGACTTAAAAAATGCAACAAAATGCAGGGAGAAATGATTATTTTCATCCATTTTAATCCTTTAAGAAATGAAAGTTAAAAAAAAAAACAAGAAGCTACTTTTTACTGATTTCATCCAGTATCCTTGAAAAACGAATTTGATTTTCAATAAATGTGAATCGAAGATTTTTTTTAACATTCATTTTAAAGGGTTAAAATGGATAAAAATAAACATTTTCTGCATGTTTCTATTGCGAAATTTTCTTACGAACACAAATATGAAAAAAAATCACAAAAAATGGGATCTATGAGGTCCCCTCGAGCAAAAATTTACAACCAAAAATTTCACTAAAAGTAAAACTGTCTATTTAATATGTTAAACTGCCTTATCCAAAGCATTCTCAGTCTCAAATGGTTGTCCCAGATGTCCCCTACAGGCTGCAGGTGAAAGCATTTTTAAGCCCTTTCAGATGCATTTTGAATTTTGAGATTTAATTGAACTTTGCCTAAGTTATAGTCTTTTTAAGATTTTTGACATTTTTGGACCTTCAAACTTTGTTTCCCGATTTGCCCCACTTCTCGTTGTCTTAGAGTGCTCATATTTTGGCCAGATGCTAGTTTTATATGTACAAACAACCCTAGAAAATATCAGGCAGATTGGTGAGGTCGATGCGAGATGGGTATGCTTTGCTCGTGGACTCGCTCGTAAAACCTAAACAACCAATCTCGAGAAAAAATACAAGTTCCCCCTTTTCCACGAGCTTGGGAGTTTGGGTGTTAAAAATAAGTTTTAAATTGGACACTCATAATTTTTGTGAATGATTCAATGATGAGTAGTCTGCAGATCACAAATTACAACAAAATCAAAACACTTAAAAGAATTGGTATTTACAATTTTATGTCAACTAACGTAATTTTTCGCAAAACCATTATTTTTATCCCTTGCAAAACATTCCAAACTTATTTCACTAATTCTTAACCATTCCGATTACCAACATTACATTGTCTCACTTTTTACATGATTTAATTGGTGAAATTGGCTTTCAAATACGATGCTTAGAAAAGATTATCCTACGGTCTAAAAGTGGAGTTTTTATTGTTAAGCATTTGTATCAACTTTAAACTTTATTGGTAATTAGTAGAAAGCAATTTGTCGAGTTCAAACATTCATTTAAGTTGATCAGAAATTGTCCAAGAACTGGCGTCCTAGCTAGTTTGTTTAATAAACTTTACAAAACTAATTACAACCAAAATAAGTCCCTCCACCCTTATGTACACTTCTCCCCGCACATAATGGGATGCACTTGCAGCTTTCAACTGCTCGCTGCAATCATTCCGAAATTGCTGCAAAAGTGCACAACCTCCTCCCATTTCCATACAACACAGCCCAGCTTCGTTCTTCCATTTTCAATTTTCCAAGCCGCGCTCAAATCCGGGAATGTTGAGCAGGGGTGGGAGGAAATGAGAACAATTACGTTTTCCTCTCAATAATATAACCCGGGGGAAGGGAAGACGGTGAGGGGGTGAAGACGAGAATGCAGGTCAGAATCCTTTTAGCCACGGACGGTTGACTTCCTGCTGCCAACCACGATTCCATGTTCCGTGGGCGAACTTCAGCCAATTCCCACCGGAAGTTGTTCCTTATCGTGCGCTGTTATCATCCGTCAAACTGCCACTGTGCCCAGGAAGCACTTTACGTTCTCAGCTCAACAGCTCACTTCAAACAACAAACCCCCCCTCCCTGTTGATTGATTTCTCACTTGTCACTCTGGCATCGCACGCCGCGCGCGTCAATCATCGGAATCCCTCACCGGATGTCACGGAGCTGTCACGCGATGCCGTGCGATCTCGTTTTCCAGCCCACTGAACGATCAACCGCGTCAACAACCGTCACAGATTACAGATCTCTGCGGTCATATGAGTCGAGTGGTGTTATCTCACGCTGCTTTCTTTTTGTCTAGGGGAAAGTGTCTTATTTTGGGCTGGGTGGTGCCTGCTGTCGTCACTTTCTTCCTTCAATTCGAGTTGGTATTCGTCATAAACGACTAAAACTGCTAGGGCGAAAATAGGTACAATGGGTCGAACATATGCACAAGACCCCCTCAAACTTCCCCCCGTTATCTCGTTACAGATTTTCTACACGCACTGCCACCTGTTCCTCGCCGTCGACGACGCCGTCTCGGACGATAACGCGCGGCGATTCTTCGACGAACTTCCCACGTAGAACGCGACGCAACGGATACCTCGCAGCTGAACAGCAACAGGACGAACGGCAGACTGACTGGTTCCACAGGCGTAGTGTTTCAAGCTCAGAAAATTGCTGCCTTCCGACGACGACGACGACGACGAATCCGTTCGTGGCAGCACTGGGCCACTGAGCCACCTGTAATACCTAGCCTCCCACCCCCCGTCAACCTCCAGACTGGCTGGTTGGCTGGCAGTGAACCTACGTTTGTCGTCACTGTTTTCCAGCGTGCTCCTGTTCTCCTCGTCATTCGCCTCGTCGTCGTCGTCGTCGTCATCGCTTACGAGCGAGCAAACGAGCGAACCACTGCCAGGACACACGGGCCAGAACCGCCACCGCTACCGCCGAGCTCGCACCGGATTGGGTACCTTAGCAGTGGGCTGGGAGTGTGGGAAAATTGGCGGAATTTTTTTTTTAAATCGAATAGCCAAACGTGTTTTATTTTTTCAAAATTGATAACGCATCAGTTTGGATTTTGCGTATGAAACTCTTTTTTAAACAATTTTCGGAAAGGGTAAAAAATGTTTTTTGGACAGGTTCAGATTCCTAGCTTAAATCTTCAAAAGATCCTATCTGCATAGAAAACCGATGAAAATTGCTAGGTTGTTTTAAAAACTTACTCTAGATACCATAGAAACTTTTCGCTTAACACTGAAATTTGCGTAAACTCTTCTAAATAAACAGTCGATTGATTTAAGTTAGGTTAAATGATGTCATTTTATAGATTTTCAGATATTTGAAATCATTTAAAATAAAACTCAGCAGTCGATTTAAAACAAAACGAGCGCTCTTTCGTATAAAAATACTTTTGAATACAACTAAAATATATATAAATAAATTGTAATGACATTTTTCAACACTGAATTTTAATTTTTTTTGTGATTCCTTTTCTAAATCAAGAATGACCGTCTTTAATTTTGTATGATTGTTAACAAATCTTCGAAAAAAGCGTTAAGTATCTTGTTTTTAAAAAAACTGATCTATCTACTACATTAAAATTTAAACTATTCGGAACGGAGACAAGTTAGTAGGAATTGAATACGTTTGAAAACGATACCAGTCCCAGATTTCAAACAAATCTTTTTCAATTCGATTTTTGTTATGGAAATGTTTTTTTCTAAGTGGTAAAAATCAGAACTCCGTGCGAATTAAACACCATAAGTTATAAAAGAAATGTTTGCTAATCCTTTTAATTTTTTTTTTAAACAAAAACAAAACACAAAATGCTTTATAAATTATCACAATTCAGCAACTGTTCATCATTTGCAAAATGTTGATAAATTTATCAATATTATGAATTTTCTTCATGATTTTGGTTCATTTCAAATCTGTGATAAAAAAAATTATAAATAAAAACCTGAAGGTGGCCCTGCATGTTTTCAAATGGAAAGGTAAATGTTTTACAATGTATTCCAAATAGTATTCAATTCACTTTAAAAGATTTTTTTTATGATCATTCACTTTTAAGCAATAATTATTTCGCCCCTCCCCTCACCCCTTTTTTCTAATTTTATGTTGAAATTTTTGAGAAGGAGATACAAAATCTTAATTTAGAAGTAAAACTAATCAGATCAATAATTAAAACAAATTATATTTACAAGGATGGACTTACTGGAAAATTTATCGACATTTAATTTATTACACAAAAAACAATAAATTCAATGAAAATATTTTCAAAAGAGTGATCTAGACATAAAACGTAGGGCGTCATAGTTTCTCGGGATTTGAATTTCCCGGGAAACGGGAAAAATATTATTGAAATCGCGGAAATTTACGGGATCCCGGATTTTTTTATGGTCATAAAATCTATATTTTTATTATATTTGTTATGTTTTCAATGCTTAAAATCATAGAATTTGCCCAAAAATATTAATTGGCTCAATTATATTAATAAACAATTCAATTTAAACAAGGACAACTGATTTTAATAGCTCAAAAGAAATTAAAAATTGTTTTTTTTTTATTTAAATGACCTTTATGGAAAAAACAATTTTTTTTGTCTATTTTACTAAAGAAAGGTATAGGTTTTACTTTAAGGCTGGACGTCATTTTCATCTTCGTAAATATGTCGATTCAGCATGAATTTTCTTCGGAAAAATCGTCAAAAAATCACACTGCATCGATTTTAGACGCTCTATCGATTCACCTTGACAGAACTCGCCTATCTCCAACCCTCGAATTTTGAGAAAATAAATTCCGTGGAGTTCGAGTGATGTCCGTGTGTGGTAATTTTTTTGCCAAATTTTGTGTCGCGTAATCCTCAGCTCCCCTATTTTCGATTTTGATTGTTCCAAGTGCATTTGAAAGCTGGTGTGCTGAACAAGGGTCATTTTGAGACCGAATTTCGAAATATCCATCTGTTTTTGGATGCGGCCAGACTTTTCAACAAAATACACAGTTTTCAAATGAAAATATGGTCAAAATTTTTCATTTTCATATATTTTATTTATCTCAAATTTTTTTTATATATTTTTTATATATTTTTAAATAAAAAGACCAGAAAAGCTTGAAAATTTTTCATTAAAATGAATTTTTTTGTAAAACATAACATAACAAATTACACAAATTATCTATTAATTACAATTGCCAGCTTGATAAATCAGGACTACAGACTGAAAAGGTACAAGAGATTTTAGAGCAATAAATTTGAAAATCGGTTTAATTGTTGATTTGACCGAAGTCGTTCAAAACATTATTTAAAAAAATATATCTTAAATAGCTGTCTTAATTCGTTACATTTGTCCTAATTTGCCCCAGATTTCGGTGTTTGATAATTGTTTTCAAATGTATATTCCTTAATATAATACCCAGTCTTTAAAAAATAAAAAATAAATTGAAAATATTTAAAGCGCTAAACATTTTGCGGATCTGTGAACTAAAATTTAAGCAATTTGCCAAATCAGTAATGATATTTAGAGTTTTTTTATAAAGGTCGCGTAGACAAAATTTCCTTTTTTACTTCTTTGGTGTTTGGCGGATTCACCTTAAGTAAACACCAAAAAAAATAAAAAAAAATGAAAATTTTGTTTGTAGGACCTTTTAAAAAAATCCAGATTTATGTCGAATACAAATTTTAATGCATTCAAATTCTTATCAATTACCAGATATTCAACTTGTCATCTATTTCCACAACCAAATCTGATTTTCCAGACTAAAATTTGTTTTTTTTTGTCAATTTAGGGAATTCCCGGAACAAATTATAAAAAGATCCCTGGATTCGGGAATTCCCGGTTTTGGATAAATCCTGGGAATGTTGTCTCGGGAATTCCCGGGATGAACGCTCTAATAAAACGATTTTAATCAAATAAAGTGTAAAACATTAAAATAAAAAAAATCCAATTACAAATTTAAAAAATGATTCCAGAAAACTTCTCAGATTAAGACTTGGTACATTCTATAAATCACTAATTGACAAATATATTTTGGAAAAAAATGCTTAAAGCAGAGGTGATAAAATTTGATCAAATTGTTTTGTTTTTAATTGTATAAGAACAAAAATCAAAATAATGAGGGAAATATTTTTTTCTTCTGAAAAAGTCCTGATTGCCAAAGACTTGATATCGACGATCCAAAATTCCAAAGTATTAATTTTCTAAATTATCATAGTTCTTCAACAGCTCTTAAATGTGTATGAAGATGAGTGTTTTTTTTTTGTAAGATCAATGAAAAGAAAACTCCATCATCAGAAAGAATGATTTATTATTTTTTTTATAGAAAAGAAAAAAAAAGATTTACAGTCATCCCGAATGTTCAGAACACCCACTCACTCGGAATACTTTTACATTAATTTATCAATAGGAAGTAAAATGAAACTAAATCAGTCAGTTTTCATGATTCAGCTTTTTTAATTTATTGAGATTTTAGAAATTGGATTTGGTAAAATGTCTCAAAAATAAATCACATCCCAAAATATTCATGACAAGTTGAATCAGTAAAAAAGCTGTAGTTAAATTTTGCTTGTTTCCCAAATTTCAGCAATAAGAAAATTTGAGTTTTTAAATAAAGTTTAGGCAAAACTTCATAAATAGCAGTTTTTACATTTAGTAGATATTCCACAAAATAATAATACATTGCAAAATGCTTTTTAACCAACCGGGACGATTCTTGTTTCCAGTGTTTTGTATGAATGTCTAGATGATGCTAAAATTTTGCAGAACTTGATTTGAAAAAATATGTAATTTCTACGACCGAAAACATCGTTCCACCTTTTATAAAACGACTGTCTCCGCGGAATTTTTGGCGATTTTTTTTTACAAGCGAAAAAAAAAGTTGGAACGATGTTTTTGATCGCAAAAATTGCAGATTTGATCAAATAAAGTTCTGCAAAGTTCTAGAAACATCCTAACAAATCACTGGAAAGAAGAATCATCTTGATTGGTTGAGTAATGCCCGAGAACCATTGAGTTGAAGTTACCGTTTCAACTTTTTTTGGAGCCTTGGGCGTTGGAATGTTAACTGGTGTAACCAAATTAGTTGAAACTTGGAGCGTTTGTTAGGCGATAATATATGAACCGATTGCTTCAAAAAGTTTGGCTCTATCATTCATAATTTTGAAATTATTTACCAACAAACTTTAAAAATCGATTTTCTCGAAAAATACTAAATGGTCGTTGTCACAAGATAGCACACAACTGACACATTACATGCAACTTGTTCATCGTTAGTCAAATCTATTTTACAATGATTATAATATTACAAAGTTTAAACTTTCCACGTTGTCTTTTATTTTAGAGTTGAAAAATTGTCTTTAACATCCTTTTTTGTAATTTTGTGGAATAAAGACAATTTGCTGGAAATGAATAAACAACATTCTGTATTTTGTAGAATATTCTTATAAACGTTATCTTCAGCAAATAATTCTAAATCCGAGAGGTAATTTTTGTGAATTGGAAACTGCTTCCAAAATGCTTGTTAAAACCCTTGAGAAATGTTTGAATTTTAAAATTAAAGCATAAATGCAATAAGCAGCGATTTATCAATTAAATATTTCAAATTGCGTGGCATATCACGGTATTTACAAAATAACGCTGCTTCTACGAAATCGCGAAAAATCACCAGACCCAATTATTATTAAAAGTTGTTGTTTTAATAGTTAAAATACTACATTGCCTTAGTGACATTTGAAAACTTAACGGTTTTATCAAGTTTCTGAAACCCCTCATCCAACCTTAATATGTTTTTATGGCCTTCTTAAAACCTAAAATGTTGCTAGGGTGGTGTGCTTCCTAAAAACACCTGTATTCATCAGATGATTTCACATATTTTTCACAAGTTTTCATTTGCAGATAAAAGTGAATCATGATGTTCATTCATCGATTTTCTATGAATTGAAACATTAAGTGATTTTTTATCTGTTCCAAATATGAGGGAGGAAATTGCATTTTTAAACATACGTTCATATACTTCGTTTGCAATGATTTTTCAAGTTGAATACCAGAATATCACTCGAATTTACATAAATAAAATATTGGCAACGAGGATCTCGCTTTGCTCTAGCCTCCAGCCTAAACCAATATTATTGATTTTTTATGAACTTTAAAAAAAAAAAACAAATTAAGTCAAACATGAACATCACTCTCAACAACAATATTGTTTCGTTTGAATAGGACTGTTGCAAATATTTTTCAAACTTTACGTCGCCCTCCCCTTAAATATCTTTGTTGAAATACAGGCCTAATTTATTGACAAAAAGTTAGAAATGCATGTAGCACTTGTTTAACGATATTTGAACCTTTTGTGGAATCCTATCAGTTTTTGGGAACAAAAATCATTTTTGCTTTATTATTTTGAAAACATAGGATTGTAAAAAATATTAATTAATTTATAATGAAAAAATATCATAAAAATGTTAAGACCTGTCATCAATACTAAATACTTTATTTTTTTGCCTCTGGCTGGTCAGAGTCGAGGGACATAAACTTCAAAAATATTTGCAACAACCTGAACAACCTGTTAAAAAGTAGAATAAAAACTCGTCAACATCAGCCCACAGTCCCACAGCTGATTCTCTCCGAGTTTGCAAACGAGCCAGCCAGTCAGCACAGCACACTTCAGATTGCTGCTTGCTGGTGCTTGCCATGTTTGCCGCTATTTACTGCTGCTGGTTCTCTATTTACCAGCACAAACCGAGTTCTCCTCTACATCCCTCCTGGACTGCCGCCAAGGCAACTCTATTGGTAAATCCCCCCCCCCCTTGCCAAACGTCCCACGATAACGATAGAGAACCCACTTTTCCCTTCTCCATCAACCTCTCAATAGAGGCGATATAGTTTTCCATTCGTTTTTATTTTATTTTTCTTCATTCTTTTCGCATAGAGTTTTACCACCCTCCCCCTACTTTTCCAGGTGGTCCCAGCCCCACCCACCGACATTTTCACAAAAAAACCTCCCCACCCCCACAATTACATCGACATTCATCATCGGCGGTGTGTGACGGATTTTCCTGGGGGCTTTTCTTTTTCGTTTTGGGATTTCTTCGTGAGATTTTTTTGCCCCGGTCCCACCCATAGGGCACAGATTTTCCCGATATTCCTCGTTCACCTTTCACTTTCGTTTCAACAAGCTCGTTCGCACAGTGATGATGATGTTGGCGGCGTTCAAGTCGTCGGTGACCACGCGAGATGCGACGGTGCGTCGATTGGTCTGCTGAAATAACACACGCAGCCCTCACCTTTTCAGCCATACTGTCTGGTGTGTTTTGGATTGCGATGAGCAAGGTGGGGCTTTCGTAGAATCATGATAATATTAAAATTGTTTCTTGTTTCTTGTTTCTTGTTTCTTGTTTCTTGTTTCTTGTTTCTTGTTTCTTGTTTCTTGTTTCTTGTTTCTTGTTTCTTGTTTCTTGTTTCTTGTTTCTTGTTTCTTGTTTCTTGTTTCTTGTTTCTTGTTTCTTGTTTCTTGTTTCTTGTTTCTTGTTTCTTGTTTCTTGTTTCTTGTTTCTTGTTTCTTGTTTCTTGTTTCTTGTTTCTTGTTTCTTGTTTCTTGTTTCTTGTTTCTTGTTTCTTGTTTCTTGTTTCTTGTTTTCAATAAAATATGGAATATGTGTTCGGAAACACACCGTGCGGCCTCTCTTCCACCGGAAGGCGGCTCAAAACGGTTTCTGTAATCGTGTCCGGTTCGAGATCCGGTTCAGCGATCCACATCTCGGGGGATCCGACATTTGACTAACGAGCGGGCGCGTGTTGATTTTTCACTGAACCTCGTTCGTGGGTTGAAACAAAATTCTTCCTACAAAATTCTCTTCACCTCAAAAGGCCTTCGAGGGAAGAATCACTTTGAAGTAGGTATATCGAGATATGTCTTTTTTGACGCATCGTGGCCTCTTCAGAAAACGATAACGTTGAAGAACGAAGAATGAAAAAAAAGGGAAATCGTCGGGAATCGAATTCCAGTGGTGAATTTTCGCATTTTCCCCCCGAGGCTACTACGCCGAACCGGCGATGAGACACGACCTGCCACCTGTCGAAGTGGTTGTTAAGCTCGTAATCACGTTTGCCTTCATTCTGCCAGCCTAATAACCTACAAATATACAAACACAAACAGACACGTACACGCAGACAGGCAAGGAGCTCCGCGAAGGATAAAGACGACGACGGGCAGCGAGCGCGCGCGTGGTCCGCGTAATCCAGAACCTTGAAAGTTTACTCTTTGGAAACAATTGTTGCTTTATTCAATACACGGTAGCAGCAGCTTTCCTCTAGTCGCCACCAACCACACCAACGGCACTGAAGCAAACCCAGTTGAGCTTAATGGCCTCCTTTCGCACCCTCACTCTTGTCTACTTGGCTGGTGGTGTTCTGTCATAGTTGTTGTTGTTTATTGGTATCGTTGTAATATTTATATTATATCCTTCCTTATGTCTTCGCTGAATCGTTCGAGCATACTAAAAGGAACCGATCCCCTTTGACCACTTGAGCGGTGTTCGACGATACAAACGGACAACTTCGTCATCGATGACACTGGATTGCGAGATTTAAATTTGATTGTTTTGCTTATCTCTAGATTCAGAACAGCATAACCTACTAGTCAATACAGAATTTTGCTTCACAATACATTTTACTTATTTTAGCATTTTTATTTCTTTTATTTGATTAATTTATAAATGTTCTGATATTAAGATGAATTTGCAGTTACCTTCAGTAGTTCTTTAAGTTTATTTTGTTTTATGTTTGCCATTTTGTATTTTTTTTTCTCATAATCTCATTTTACAAGCTATTTGTCTAATTAAAACAAATCGATTCATCATTCGATTTCGATTCATAGTCTAGCAGTAACAAAGCGCGTACTTTTCTTCTTTTTCAAACATTTAAGTGTTTCTCTACAGTTTCCCAGGTAGACTAATTCCTGTATTTTTTTTTTTAAATTTAGATGAAACTTTTCGTTAATGCATTCCTTACGACTAAAGAAGTCATTTTGCATAATTAGTTTTTCCATACAAGACTGCTTACAATTTTGATGTCTGGTCAAACAAAATATGTTTGTAACTGTATGAAATTCTGTATCTTGAGAGAATATTTTCTGATCGATTTGGATTCCTTAATTTTAGACATTTTTTGAAAGGACTAAAGAAGGACATCTTGTGAGCCATTGATAGTTCAAAATCTGGTTCAGAAGAGTATGATTTAAAAAAAGTGTTTTTTTTTTTCAGAATCCATCGAAAATCTAGGCAAAACAATTATTCAAAATATATTTGCAAAGAAACATCGAAATTGAAATTGAAAAGTATTTTACATTTTTCTATAAAATGTTACGTATTCAATGTTTAGAAACCTTGAAGATTTTTTTAAGGGATTACATACATGTAAATCGGCAAAAATGGCAGATGTTCATTGAGCACACATTTGAACCTGTTTTAAAATCTGTTTTTAGGGCATTAAAATATACATTTTCATCTACTAACAAAACAAATTTGAAGCCATTTGGTTGTACCGTTGCCGAGATATAGCTATTTGAAGTAAGCTGTTTCAAAAAACGGGTGCCACGATATCTCAACACTGCTCTGACCAAATCGGCTTAAAATTTTGGTGAAGAGTTTTCAAAATATTTCCATGTACATGACGAAGGCCGTTTTTCAAAAAGTTTTTTTTTAAAGATAACAATATTTTTATGTTTTTCATATAAAAAATCGTCAGCATTTGATTTTTGTATTTTTTTAAAAAGCAAAATTTAAAATTCGGGCTTCGTAATGCACACGGGATATGCTTGAGAGTCTTCACCCCAAATTTCAGCCAATTTGGTTTATCCCATCTCGAGGTATCGTGGCACCCGTAAATCAACTCGGTGTTTAGAGAAAAACGCTCACAAAGTTTGACAGTCCGCTTTGCGCATGGCAAAATTTTGATTTTAAATCGTATCTTACTCAGTTTTATCATGTAATATCTTCATGAAACTTTCAGGAGTGATTGAAAATCATCTTTTCAGTGGATTCAATAAATTTTCTGTATTATGAAATTTGGCGAATTTCTGCATGTATATACCCCTTAAGTTCAAAAAATAATTCTTGAAAAAAGCACTTCTGAAAACAATGTTTTTGAAGAGCTGAGAATAAATCCTAATCTCTCTGGAACTATGAAAATCGACCATACGTTTCAAAAATACAGCCGTGAACAGAATTCGAATCGATGAAATTGAATTTCGCTAAGAGTCACTTAATTAGCCTCCCGGGCAGACGGTAATAACAAAATTCATGCCATTTCAATAACAAATACTTTTAAAATAACAGAAAGTGTTATGGATTCTTCAAGAAAATTTCATTTTTGCATAAGAGTTGAATAGCACATTATGTTATCATAACAAAATTTGTTATTGGTCTGATATTGATTGAAAGCAAAAACATCTTGAGAATAACATTTTTTGTTTTGAAAGAAATGACAGGTTGTTAAAATAACAAAAAATGACAGCAAAGATTTGTTCCAAGAATAACTTAAAATGTTATTAGTCTGTTATTACAATAACAATCCAATTACAAAAAAACATAACGACGAAAAACAAATCTTGTTTTAAATAACATACAATGTTATTGGCTTAGTATTTTCAAATATCAAAAATTGTTATTCCAACGTTATTCCCGTCTTCTCGGGCTGTATTTTTTAACGGACTTAACCTCGGAAATGTTTAAATGTAAATCTTTTCAAAAACAATATTCCAATAATATTTGAGTTTAACATGAAATGAGCATGAGCATGAGCATGAGCATGGTTGACTGCCAATGAGCTGCTACTCCGTTATTGACGGATCAGCTGAAGTTACACAATGAACCAACAGATGAATAGTGGGAGCTAATCATCCTCACTGTATAACCCCTGAAGATCTCTGCTTTAAGTCAATACCGGCGCCCCCCCAAGGAGATGCAGTTCAACAAAGGTAGGAATGTTAGTCCGATAGTTGAAGTTGCAGACTCATCAGACATAGAGTTTGTCGCTCTATACCTGTTGACACCGCATGAGACCGTTGAATCCACAGCATCTCCTTCAAGCATCACGGGAAGTGGGGGAAATGTGTTAGTAGTGGAAGGAAAGGGAAGGTCAGGATTCATCTTGGTAGATGATATGACCAGAAAGTGAAACAATCGTTGCCTTCCGAGCTACGACGCTATGAGAAGGACTTATCAATCGCGTATTTTTACTTCTTACCGCCGGCGTGCCATCCGAGCAACGATGCTTTGGGAAGGGCTTTCAAACCGAATTGAAATTTGAATTGACGTATTATTCGGTGACGTACAATTTAAAAACCGAAATGAATTTTGAATTGCCGTATTATTCGATGACGTACAATTTAAAATAGATCAGGAATGAATCCTGGATTGGAAGATGATATGACCAGAAAGTGCAACATTATAGTTGCATTCCTGCGACGCTATGAGAAAGACTTATCAATTCCTTAATCGCGTATTTCTTTAACTTCTTACCGCCGGCGTGCCATCCGAGCAACGATGCTATGGGAAGGGCTTTCAGAACGAAATGTAATTATAATTAACGTTTTGTTCGGCGACGTGCCGTTCATACTCTAATATCACGAAAATTTCAAATAGTGCTGCTCAATAAAAAAAAAACTTCACGATTTTTTCCCGACAAGAGCGCAAACAACCGGCTCGTAAGCAGAATTAATCTCACAAACGACGATGCGAATCTCTATTTCAATGAATTCACGAAACTTCCACTACGTATCGCGGGTTCTTACGCGTCGATCCACACTCCGTCCAACGTCTCTGACCACACCGCGACCCCTTTTTTCAATGATTTCGACAACTTTCTATCACTTTCTCGCGGGTTCTCGCGCGCCGATTCACACTTCGAACGATCAAACGAACACCACACGACTCAATATTTGAGTTTAACATGAAATAAAGAAATTTTATGACTTTTTAACACAAAGACCTGATTTTATTTTTTTTAATGGAAACCATTTATAGGAAAATTTTGCTAAACCTTGTGTTATTCCAAGAATTTGAAAAAAAAAATCGTCACACTCTGAAGAAATGGATGTTCAAATAAATGATATTTCGACCATGAGAAACTGGTAACTTATCTCAAATAATGAAAATGGAGGAGACATAATTTCTTGATGCTATTCAATTACTCCTCATTTTTTAACTAATTATATTTAGGAATTTTTTATTCAAATTCCAATGTAAATAATAAGACTTTTACAAATTGTTCTTAAATTTCCCAAAAAATAGTGTATATGTTTCAAGAAGATAAAATATCGCAAAAGATCCATTTCTTGATATTTAAAATTTAATCGATGATTTCCAAGATAAAGTCGATTGAAAAATTAGGGCTCTTCGGGTAGCACTTAGAAATATTATTTTTTTTCCAAATTTTCATTCTTTGAAAAGTCATCTCAATTACCAAAGGTCAAATCAACAATGTCAATAATGACGATTGTGGGAAATTGCTTTATTCATTTTTTTCGATTCAATTCAGTTTTATTGGTGAATAATCAAATTACAATAACTTAGCTTTACATACATTACAGCGTTATTGAGTTTATTACAGCTGTGTTTTGTATCATATTTCGTTTTTGAGCAATTGGAAATGTTAAATAAGACGAAATCAAAATTGCTTCATTCCAAACTCATGTTTTGAGAGTATTTTTTTATTCAGAACATTCAAAAAACATTAAAAAGTTAGCACATTAACATTATTTGAGAAAAACTTGAATACCTGAAGAAAAATCTTCTGTTTTTCCGCTCCTGTGAAACAATTTATTATTGCTTCAGTATTTTTATTTTGAAATTTTGATAATTCTTACAAAATCAATAGTTTAAAAATTGCTTCATGTATGTTTTTTTTTTAATTTTTAGATATTTCGCATATTTTTTTCTGAACAAATTATATTTCTTATTAATAATAAAAAAAAATATTGATTTTACGGGTTACATACATGAAAAAAATCTCAATATTTCAGATCATAGAATTTTTTTTGAAATTTTGCCGTACGAAAAGCGAACTGTCAAACTTTCTGAAAGTTGTTCTTGAAACACCGAGTTGATTTACGGGTGCCATGATATTTCGAGATTGGATGGACCAAATTGGCTGAAATTTTAGATAAAAGCTCTCAAGACATATTCTGTTTGCATGACGAAGCCCGATTTTCAAATTTAATTTTTTTGAAAAAATACAAAAATCAAAAACTGAAGATTTTTAATATGAAAAACATAAAAATATATCATTTTTGTATTGCCAGCTACCAAATTTGTATGGAAAATTATATGAACGAACTAATGATGCAAAATGGCTTCTTTGGGCATTCCAAAGGCACCAAAAAAGTTTCAGCTCTATTAAAAAATACAAAAAATAAAATTAAAGAAAAAAGACCGATTCCGTAGAGAACTGCTTATTTGTCATCCTCTTTTTCTCGTTTAACTAATATGAAGATAAATTCAAAATTTCAATAAAATCAACTCCATAATTTAAAAACTTCAAATTTAAAACTAAGCTGAAATAAGATTTCATGCCCTGAGTACATCAGTTTTCCATCAAGTTTTGTTTTTTTTTTTGTTATATCAATAATGAGCAATTCCATGCCAAATAGGGAATCGGTTGTACCCGACCCTCTCCGATTTCAATGAAACTTTGTAGACATGTTATCCTTCGCTTATATAAGCCATTTTTGTGTATATGGAGCCAGTTCCACTCGATAATGACATTTGAGAAGGGCGTAAGTGTTTTAAATATTTTTGTAATTCGGAATTTAAATATTTCTGTATTTCGAAGCCGTTGCATCGTATCAAAAAGTGGTCAAAGACAAACTTGTAGGAAATTTGACGGGCTTTTCGATAAAAATACACTGAAAGAAAAAACACCCAACTTTTATGAGATTATTTGATTTTTAAGTTTAAAAGTCAAATTTGAGGGGGAGCCCACGATTTTTTTTCGTTCGAAATTTTTGTGAAGATAGCCTAAGATGTTACAAAAAGACTCACGAAAAATGCAGGATGGAGCAACTCACCTAAAAAAATACAAAAATCAGTTACTGAAACTGTTTTTTTTTAAGTGCTCTACACGTCAAAATTTTCAAAAACCGAATACGGGAATCGATTCTCTAGACAATTTTACATAAAAGTCTCCATATTGACCATTGACCATTGAAAAAATATGATGTTTTCAATTATGAGCAATGTAATTAGCTTATATCTGCAAGCTCATACATCCAATTTAAATGTTGTCAAAGACAAACTTATGGGAAATTTGACGAGCTTTCCGGTAAAAATACTTACGAGACTGAAAAATCAAGTCTGTCATATAGAAATTGCCAAAAACCATCGAAAAACCTATTCTTTCAACATTTTTATTTTTAAAACCGCTGTAACTTTACAAGGATTGGACTTAGGACAATGGTCAATATGGAGACTTTTATGTAAAATTGTCTGGAGAATCGATTCCCGTATTCGGTTTTTGAAAATTTTGACGTTTAGAGCACTTAAAAAAAAACAGTTTCAGTAAATGATTTTTGTATTTTTTTAGGTGAGTTGCTCCATCCTGCATTTTTCGTGAGTCTTTTTGTAACATCTTAGGCTATCTTCACAAAAATTTTGAACGAAAAAAAATCGTGGGCTCCCCCTCAAATTTGACTTTTAAACTTAAAAATCAAAAAATCTCATAAAAGTTGGGTGTTTTTTTCTTTCAGTGTATTTTTATCGAAAAGCCCGTCAAATTTCCTACAAGTTTGTCTTTGACCACTTTTTGATACGATGCAACGGCTTCGAGATACAGAAATCAGTCTTCCCGAAACGCGCGCACGCCGTACACGCCGTACAAGTTTTCAGTGCAGATGAACCTCAAACACACATGGCTGCCATGTTCGAGTTCTCCCCGCACGGCGCACTCAAGTTTACACGCGGTGTAAACACGGGGTGCACACCTCGGGTACAACGCCGTGCAAGCGAAGAGCGTGTAAAGAGACGAAAAAATGACTGCTTCTCACTCACTCTGTGGCAAACACTGTAGTGTGACTGCAGCGGAGAATGAAACACCGCTTTACAGCAGAGGGAGCGTGAGGGAACTATTTTTGGCTTGCACGGGGTTTGTACCCGGGGTGCACTATGGGGTATTTCCATATAAGCGAGCGGCCAAAAATATTTTTTTGCTTTTTTGTGACTTTTTTGTGTTGTTTGTACTTAGTATAATGAAAACAAATGAATTTTGATATTTTTCCAAAAAAAAAAGATTAATTTTCGATTTTTTCATATATTTGAGGCCACATGCATTAAAGTGGTGAATTTTGATATTCTTGCTCTGTCTATTTGATGCACGGAATGGCGGTTTATGCTATGTTAAAGTTTCTGATTTACGTTCAATCTCCCTCCTCTTTTTCTTGAGTTTAAATCCACCTCTCTTTGAAGACCCCCCCCCCCCATCCCCCTCCAATTAAAATTTGATTTTTGCGGTGTTTTAGAATTTTAGACGGTTTATTTTATGGAACATTGTATGGACTCTCATCCACGTTTTTGGTTGATCCACTTGCAAAATTCACGTTTTCCACGATAAATTCTTCTAAATCAAAATCACTATGTAACCGATCGTCTTCAGATTACTTAAAATATGAACTTCTTCTATGGGCTTTTGTATACCTCGTTTTGAAGCTACAGAACAGCATGCGTAGTTTTTCCTCTGTGGGTTTTTCCTGAGTTGATCATGTGATGGTTCTGCAATGTTGTAATTCTTACAAATATACTCGAAAGCAGTTCTCACGTTTTCAGAATAGTGCTTCGTTATATCGTACAGGGACACTACGGTATTATTATCCATACTTTCAAAAGAACACAACAACGAACTGATATGAATATTCGACGAATCGTTTCTGTAAAATACTTAGAATAGGAATTTCTAATTTTATTAAACGTACCTAAGTACCGTAAACTGGGGTGACTTTGATAGCCCGGGGTGACATTGATAGAAATTTGATTTGGCCACTATTTTTGATACATCCAATGTAACAGTCACATTTTTGCATATATGTTCGATAATAAGCTTTCCCTTAATGCTTACATACTCAAAATTCTCAAAAATGTTTAAATATTAATTTGACGGGCATTTGAAAAACCTATCAAAGTCACCCCGGGCTATCAAAGTCACCCCAGTTTACGGTACCAACAAAGTCATGAATATCAAATCAATTTCAAAACATACATAGCAGGTACGTCATTTCTGCCTCCGCAGGTAAATAATGTGATTTTAACCAAGCGTATACGCGAAATCATTAATTTTCTTGCATGAATCAAAATGTTCAAAATGGCATAACTCAAAAAGTGCACATAAGTGCACTTTGAAATTTGGAGACAAGTTAGGACATGGTTCAAATTTTAAGCTGCAAAATTTTCAGATCGCACAAATGCACACAAAAAAAGTACTCCATTAACAAAGTTGAAAAAAACTAAATTTTGAATAAAAATCCATCTTTTTTGATTTTTATTATTTTTTTTAGCCTATAAAAGTGTGTTTTGTAAAATGTTATTGAAAAGTTGAAACAATTACCTTTCTGAATATTTATAATGATGCAGGAAAAAATACATAAACAGCTACACAGTACAACTATGAAAAATAATCAGTTTTTTGTCAAAAAAAACATGTTTTTTCTTACCATTTTCGCCTTTGAAGGTCTGCAATTCAGTGAATATTGAACCTACAACTTTCAAACTCCGGATTTTTCTTAGTTAGAATGTTTATTTTCGAAAAAAAATACCAAAAAAATAATTAGAGTATGTCGGTTTTTCGATTTATGGCCGCCTGAAACCCCATAGTGGGGTGCAAGGTTCGGTTTAAACTCGGTTCGTGTGCGCGTACAGACTGTACACGGCAGAGTTTAGGTTTGCTTGTACGCGTGCACACGCTGTGCTGGTGTTTGATCGAGTACAGAAAACAGAGAACGCGGTTGAACTCGGTGCACGGGGATCACTGACAGAAATATTTAAATTCCGAATTACAAAAATATTTAAAACACTTACGCCCTTCTCAAATGTCATTATCGTGTGGAACTGGCTCCATATACACAAAAATGGCTTATATAAGCGTAGGATAACATGTCTACAAAGTTTCATTGAAATTGGAGAGGGTCGAGAAAAAAGTACCTGAAAAATTCCTGTTTTGGGCTGGAATTGCTCTAATAAAGTACCTGCATATACGTACAAACTTTTGTGAAGTAAATGGACTAACCTGAAACGAAAGAAAAAGAAATATAGCAATTTTAATTGGTATAAAAGTTCAGAACTATTTTTAGAATAATCATTATTTTTCTTTTTTTTCTTATTATCTGGAAATATTGCATTAGATGAGGCTTATCAACAAAGATAAATCATCATCGTATCAGTGGTGACGTCGGGTTTGGGGGGTGAGCTTGAGTCATACAAAAATGCTGAAATTTGTAACAATTTCTTTAATCTTTGTAACCAGTGTAACTCGTCTCTAGAAATAGATCCATATCCGTCGGAGAAGTTTCCCTCTTTATTACGAAACAATCTCGTCCCAAGCAATATTAAGGGGTTAACCCCCATAGAAAACTACACAGAGCAAGTGACGAAAGCCCGGGGTGTGCGACGCCAAGGAACACACTTGTTCACAACGACGAGCATAACCTTCTGGGGTGCTGTTCGTAAAAACTTGTAGTTGAAGCACTTGCCGGTGGATAAACCTGCCATGGGTGAGTTAACCCAAAGGAGCACTCCCCCCCCCTCCCTCCCCCAGAACAAACATGAAAAGCGACATCGCAAAAAGAACAACCGCATTCTGCAAAGAACTGAGAACTGAGCAATACTGAGGTCCTTCTCCGACATCAAACAGATGTCGGGCGCTTGACAGTGGGTACAAAACTACTGAGGGTCGAGGACATTTTAGTGAGCCTCCGGGAGGCTTGTTGAGAAGAAAGGGTGACCTGCTGGTTATGATGTAGTGCCCAACTACTCTGGGTTACACACTCAATCGCTTGTCGTTGGGCTAGAATTCTACTTCACGAGCTGAAACCACAAATGAACAAAGAGGATTTGCTGGGGGTGGTTGAATTTTGGTGAAAAAGGAAAAGCAGATGGAACAAAGCTCGAATCAGCTTCTTTTTAGAGATCAGAGAATGTGTTGAAGGAAGCAAAACTGAATATTTCAGACTTGGAATTCAAAGGAACCAAGGGGAGAAAAATAGTACGAACTTCATTTTTATAAGAATTTGGAAAGCAGATGGATTCAATTTCAGTCCTCCACAAACCAGTCAAATGGGAGTTCAACTAGCTCAAACGGCTTTTAAGAGCGAGTCCACGAACAGGGCATACCCCTTTGTATGGGACGTCGTTTGGACCTCACCAATCTGCCTGAAATTTTCAGGGGTTGTTTGTACATATAAAACTAGCATCTGGCCAAAATATGAGCACTCTAGGTCAACGGGAAGTGGGGCAAATCGGGACACAAAGTTTGAAGGTTCAAAAACGTCAAAAATCTTAAAAAGCCTATAACTTGGGCAAAATTCAATTTAATTTCAAAATTCAAAATGCATCTGAAAGGGCTCAAAAAATGCAACAAAATGCAGTGTAGAGCATCCCGATTGGTTAATTCTAAAGGGAGTTATTGGCATTTTAATGAAAAAATAGCATAATTTTAAAACTCAAATAAAAAAGTGTTCCATCCAGATATCAACTCGGTTCGACCTGCAGCTTGTAGGGGACATCTGGGACTACCATCTGAGACTGAGAACGCTTTGGGTAAGGCAGTTTTTCACCTAAAATAGACACTTTTACTCTTAGTGAATTTTTTGGTTGTAAATTTTTGCTTGGGGGACCCCTTAGATCCCATTTTCTGGTGATAATTTTATCATGTTCGTGTTCCTGAGACAATTTCACATTAGAAACATGCATAAAAATGCTTATTTTCATCCAATTTAACCCTTTAAAAAATGAAAGTTAAAAAAAATCTTCGATTCACATTTATTGAAAATCAAGTTCGTTTCCAAGGATACTAGATGACACCAGCAAAAAGCAGCTTCTCAATTTTTTTTAACTTTCATTTTTTTAGGGTTAAATTGGATGAAAATAAGCATTTTTATGCATGTTTCTAATGTGAAATTGTCTCAGGAGCACGAATATGATAAAATTATCACCAGAAAATGGGATCTAAGGGGTCCCCCAAGCAAAAATTTACAACCAAAAAATTCACTAAAAGTAAAAGTGTTTATTTTAGGTGAAAAACTGCCTTACCCAAAGCGTTCTCAGTCTCAGATGGTAGTCCCAGATGTCCCCTACAAGCTGCAGGTCGAACCGAGTTGATATCTGGATGGAACACTTTTTTATTTGAGTTTGAAAATTATGCTATTTTTTCACTAAAATGCCAATAACTCCCTTTAGAATTAACCAATCGGGATGCTCTACACTGCATTTTGTTGCATTTTTTGAGCCCTTTCAGATGCATTTTGAATTTTGAAATTAAATTGAATTTTGCCCAAGTTATAGGCTTTTTAAGATTTTTGACGTTTTTGAACCTTCAAACTTTGTGTCCCGATTTGCCCCACTTCCCGTTGACCTAGAGTGCTCATATTTTGGCCAGATGCTAGTTTTATATGTACAAACAACCCCTGAAAATTTCAGGCAGATTGGTGAGGTCGATGCGAGATGGGTATGCTTTGCTCGTGGACTCGCTCTTAATGCACTCTCGCTCACCCTTAAGAATCACCTCATCCGTAATCCTTTTAGTAGACACTGGCTTTTGCACCGTCCGACCTCGTATTTAACTTTCAACGCTACGGCTTTCCCCAGACTGGTGTGGGTGTGTTTCATCGTTCTGAAGTGACTTTGTGCTCTGGTTACCAGGAAAATGCCCCTGTTTTCGCAGCCTCTTGACTCGAAATAAAGGGGTGGGCTTCTAACGATGTTTGGGTCACGACGTGCCCCGTGGGGAAATGCAAACTTCTCTGCTGAATAAAAATATCATCATTTTAAAAGCGCGCGAAAAAAAAATGCTCTGGAATTGAGAGTTAACCGACTTGGGTTGGTGCGTTACCCTCTTGCCCTCAAATTTTGTCCCACAGCTGAGAGCAGAGGAGGGTGGCAAATTTGTATGCGACCCAATTTTGACGGATTTGACTGGCTGCCTTCCCAGGGGTGGCACGTTTCTTCAGAGGAGCAATTTTGCTTACCGTTCGTAGGGTAGAGGGACAGCTTGTTGACCTGTAACCTGTTTTTTTTGTGTTTTTTTATGTGTGGTTGTGAAAAGAATTTCTTCGTTTCATCGATTTAATTCTACGTTGTGTGGTCGGCAGTGAAATTATGAAAAAGTATGTATTCGTATCAGACTTGGCTTAGACTGGTACAACTTTTCTCCGTCACAGGAATTGAGTCGAATTCCGAGGTCAATGTCAAACGTAAAGAAGGACTCTCAGTGTATATTTAGACATCCAAGTCTAGTGAGTTCGAATCCCATAATTGTTCCCATTACCATACTCAACAATTCACAATGGGTCTCCCCACCGATTTTTTATCCTCATTACACTCCTTTAGACTGGTGCCACCCTCGCTTATTTGCACGTTTATTGTCCAATGGAATAGCGATGAAGAAAGAAGTTCATTTTTGCTGGGTGGTTTGCCCTCAGGACAGAACCAAGGGCGACGATTGCTCATTTTGGGGCGATTTAGATTTTCACCACGTTCTTTTCAGCAGAACTTCGTCCGTCACGTCACTTGATAAACGATCTCTTGGGAGAAAGAGAGAGTTTTGATGGTCACGGTCACACGCGGGGGTGCAATGTATAAGTTTATTCAAATGGGCTAATTTTCCCACGGGTACGACCTGTTAAAACGAGACCCCTTGTTCAGGAGACACGGGGTGGACGTTTTGAACTGAGGACATGACTTGGTTGTGTAAAGAATATTGATTTGTTTCGCTGGACAAGGTATTCACCTTGTATAATGACAACAAATGAAACAAATGAAACAAATGAAACAAATG